>NW_007727345.1:253594-254499 GCF_000696425.1 Galeopterus variegatus
AAAAAATGTCACATTCTGAGTTATCAGGAATTAGGACCTTACTATAGGCATACTTCATTTCATTGCACTTCATGGATATTGTGTTTTTTACAAATTGAAGATTGGTGGCAACCCTGCCCTGAGAAAGTCTATCAGCACCATTTTTTCCAACAGCATATGCTCATTACATGTCACTGTGCCACATTTTGGTAATTCTTTCAATATTTCAAACTTTGTTATTATTATTATATCTCTTATGGTGACCTGTGATCAGTGATCTTTGTTATTACTGTTGGAGTTGTTTTGGGGTGCCACGAACCACATCTATATAAGATGGAAACCTAATCAACAAATGGGCATGTTTTCTGACTGCTGCACCCACTTGCCATTGCCCATCTCTCTCCCTCTCCTCATGCTTCCCTGTTCCCTGAGACACAACAATATTACAATCAGGACAGAAAATAACCTTACAATGGCCTCTATTTGTTCAAGTGAAAGGAAGAGTTTCACATCTCTCACTTTAAATCAAAAGCTAGAAATGATTAAGCTCAGCAAGGAAGGCATGTCAAAAGCCAAGACTGTCCAAAAGCTAGGACTCTTGTGCCAAACAGTTAGCCAAGCTGTAAATGCAAAAGAAAAGTTATTGAAGGAAATTAAATATTCCAGTGAACACATGAATGATGAGAAAGCAAAACAGCCTCGTTGCTTATAAGGAGAAAGTTTTAGTGGTCTGGATAGAAGATCAAATCAGCCTCCACATTCTCTTAAGCCAAAACCAAATCCAGACAAAGGCCCTAACACTTTTTAATTCCACAAAGGCTGAAAGACATGAGGAAGCTGCAGAAATTTGAAGCTAGCAGAGGTTGGTTCATGAGGGTTAAGGAAAGAAGCAGCCTTAATAAAAAAAAAAAAAAGTGGAAGGTGAA
>NW_007727345.1:255522-275719 GCF_000696425.1 Galeopterus variegatus
AGGGGGAGAGGAAGGGGAGATATTAGATAAATGGCATAAAGAATAAGTATGATTTGAACAATGAATATGCTAATAAAAATTAAAATAAAAACCAAAATCTGTGGGATACTGCAAAAGCATTACTAAGAGGGAGGTTTATCACAATAAACATCAAAAGAATAGAAACATTTCAAATGAACAACCTAACGCTACACCCAAGCACTAGACAAACAAGAACAATCTAATCCCAAAATTAGTAGATGGAAAGAAATAATTAAGATTAGAGCAGAACTAAATAAAATAGAGACCCAAAATATGATACAAAAGATCAATGAAACAGTTTGTTTTTCGAGAAGATAAACAAAATATACAAGCCATTAGCTAGAATAACTAAAAAAAAGAAGAGAGAAGACCTAATAACAAAAATCAGAAATGAAAAAGGAGACATTATAACTGCTACCATGGAAATACAAAAAATTTGTATAGAGACTACTATAAATCATTATATACTAACAAATTTGAAAGCCTGGAGGAAATGGATACATTCCTGGGCACATACAAACTACCAAGACTAAACCAAGAAGACATAGAAAACCTGAACAGACCAATAACAAACAATAAGATTGAAGCAGTAATCAGCAGTCTCCAACAAAGAAAAGCCCAGGACCAAACAGCTTTATGGCTGAATTCTACCAAACCCTTAAAGAGGAAGCGATACCAATTTTCTTCAAACTATTTCAAAAAATTGAAACAGAGACCATTCTCCAAAACTCATTCTATGAGGCTAGCGTCATCCTGATACCAAAACCAGACAGAGATACAACAAAAAAAGAAAACTATAGGCTAATATCTCTGATGAACATAGATGCAAAAATCCTCAACAAAATATTAACAAATAGAATACAGCAACCCATCAAAAAATTTATACACCATGATCAAGTGGGATACATCCCAGAGATGCAAGGACGGTTCAACAAAAACAAGTCAATAAATATGATATACCACATCAACAAAACCAAGGACAAAAAAACGTGATTATCTCAATAGATGCAGAAAAAGCACTTTACAAAACTCAACATCAAATTAGGTATAGAAGGAAAGTATCACAACGCAATAGAAGCCATATATAACAAAGCCACCACCAATATCATCCTGAATGGGGATAGGCTGAATGTATTTCCCTTCAGAACAGGAAGACAAGGATGCCCATTCTCACCACTCCTATTTGCCACAGTAGTGGAAGTACTAGCCAAAGCAATCAGGCAAGAAATAAAGAGCATCCGGACTGGAAAAGACAAAGTCAAACTGTCCCTGTTTGCAGATGACATGATCCTATATAGAGAAAAACCTAAAGACTGTACCAAAAATCTCTTAAATCTGTTAAAAAATTTCAGCAAAGTTGCAGGGTACAAAAACAACACAAAAAAATTAGTAGTGTTTTTATACGCCAATAACAAACTAGCAGAAAAAGAAAGCAAGCACATTTACAATAGTCACACACACACAAAAAAAAAAACCCTAGGAAAAAATTAAACCAAGGAAGTGAAAGATCTGTACAATGAGAATTACAAATCACTGCCAAAAGAAGTTAAAGAGGACACAAAAAGGTGTAAAGACATTCCATGCTCCTGAATTGGAAGAACTAACATTATGAAAATGTCCATACTACCCAAAGTGATGTACAGATTCAATGCAATCCCTATCAAAATACCAATGATATTATTCACAGAAATAGAAAAAACAATCCTAACATTTGTATGGAACAACAAAGGCCCTGAATAGCCAAAGCAATCTTAAGCAAGAAAAATAAAGCTGGAGGCATAACACTACCTGACTTCAAACTATACTACAAAGTTATAGTAACCCAAGCAGCATGGTACTGGCATAAAATAGACACTCAGACCAACAAAATATAATAGAGAACCCAGAAATCAATTCGCATACTTACAGCCAATGATGTTCAACAAAGGTAATAAGAACATACATTGGGGAAATGACTGCCTCTTCAATAAATGGTGCTGGGAAAACTGGATATCCATATTTTGAAGAAAGAATCTAGACCCATACTTCTCACCATATACCTAAATCAACTCAAAATGGATTAATGACTTAAATATAAGACCTTAAACTATGAAGCTCCTAAAAGAAAACACAGGGGAAACACTTCAGAAAGTAGTACTGAGCAAAGACTTTATGAATAAGACCCCAAAAGCACAGACAAAAAAAGAAAAAATAAACAAATGGGATTATTCCAAACTAAGAAGCTTCTGCACAGCAAAAGAAACAGTTAACAGAGCAAAAAGACAACTTACAGAATGGGAGAAAATAGTTGTAAACTATGCATCCAACAAAGGATTAATATCCAGAATATACAAGAAACTCAACTTAATAGTACAAAAACAAGTAACCAGATTTTAAAATGGGCAAAGGAGCTGAAAGGCATATCTCAATAAAGATATACAAATGACTAACAGACACATGAAAAAATGCTCAACATCACTAAGCATCGGGGAAATGCAAATCAAAACCACACCAAGATATCATCTCATGCCCGTCAGACTGGCCATTATCAAAGAGACAGAATAACAAATACTGCTGAGGATGTGGATAAAGGAGAACCCTCCTAAACCATTGGTGGGACTGTAAATTAGTACAGACATTATGGAAAACAGCATGGAGATTATGCAGGATGTATCAGACAACTACAGATAGTGCTGCCATATGATCCAGCAATCCTGCCTCTGGGTGTATACCCAAAGGAATAGAAATCATCATGCCAAAGGGATACCTGCACTCCCATGTTTATTGCAGCTCTGTTTCCAATAGGCAAGAGTTGTAAACAACCTAAATGTCCATTGACAGATGACTGGATAAGGAAAATGTGGTATGTATATATAATGGAATACTACTCTGCCATTAAAAAAATGAAATTCTGTCATTCACAGCAACATGGATGAACTTAGAGAAAATTATGTTAAGTGAAATAAGCCAGGTACAAAAAGAGAAATACTACATGTCCTCACACATAAGTGGGAATTGAAAAAAAAAAAGAAAAAGAAAGAAAGAAAGATCAACAATCACAATAATTCCTTGAACTTTCAAAAGGGGAGAACAGAACTGAGGACACCAGAGGTGGGAAAGGGGGAGGAGGAGGGTAAACTAGTGTGAAATTGGTAAAGGGCCACAAAAAATGTTTACATTTTATAACGGTAAGATTAAAAAAAGAAAAGTTGCCAAAATATACCTGAAATAGATAAATGATTCAGAACATAAACACAGTGATTTTAGTAGAAAAAAAATCCATACACCTATAATGTAAAATAAAATAGATAAAAGATTAAAAATAAGATAAAAGAAAGTTGTGTACTTTATAGTGTAAAAGGACAATGGGAGTAATATGATTAGAGTGATGCTATAAAATACTCACTCAAAGCAAAGGCCACCATAACTGTAGTAATAAAGTTTTATGTCAAAATAAAGACCTAGCTCCATGAAGAAAAAAAAAATTAGAAAGAAACCATGCCATAGTCTTTACACTTTGGTTATATATTTCTCCCACCAAATATCCTATTTGATCACTCATAAGTTCCTCCTCCTACAAAACACTAGCACGTGAACACAATTCAGCCAAGTTTTTTGACACTTTATAACAAGGATTGACTCTTCCCATTTCCAATATCGTGTTCTTCATTTCCATCTGAGACCTTATCAGAATGGCCTTTACCATCCATATTGCTACCAACATTCTGATCAAGACCACTTGATAAAAAGATTGAAGCCTTCTCTAGAGCTCTTGTCTTCTTCTGAGACCTCATCAGAATTGCTCTTAATGCTTTATTCACAGAAATGCAGGCTTTTTCTAGACTGCTTCTCCAAATTCTTCCAGCCTCTACCCATTATCTAGTTCCAAAGATGCTTCCACATTTTTAGATATTTGCTACAGCAGTACCCCCACTTCTTGTCACCAATTTATGTCTTCATATGTTCTGGCTGCTGTAACAAAATACCTTAGACTAGATAAATTTATAAACAACAGAAACCTATTTCTCACAGTTCTGGAGGCTGGGAAATCCACAACCAACGCACCAGCAGATTCCACATCTATGAGAGCCCTGTTCCTCAGAGATGTCACCCTCTATGTGCCCTCATGTGGCAGCTCCCTCAAGCTTCTTTTATAAGGGTTCTTCCCTCATGTGTAATCATCTCCAGAAGTCTCCACCTATTAATATCATCACCTTAGAGGGTAGTTTATAGCTTATGAATTTGGAGGCAGGGAGGAGAACACAGATATTTAGATCATAACACTTTCCACACCTTTGAGTTTTTCATCACTAAAGATTTTTCATTCGCATTTGGCTCCCAGGGATTACTTGTCATTACCAAGTGATATATTCCTGCCTCAGGTTGTTTATCTGTGTTTATCTTGCCTTCACAGTAGCAGCACTGATTCTTGAGTCAGTCCGTTGACCTGTACCTCACCCAGCTTTTCCTGGAAGATGCTGGGACATTTTTCCTACAAGTGGCCACATCTGTCTTTTCAGACACCATCAATCTAACTCAATTTATTCTCAGTTTCTGAAATTGGTTACATAACAGCAACTTTGAGCATTTGTTACATCTCTGTTAGACTTCTCTTGATCTTAAGGGGATGATATGTCAGGACCTGAAATGTCATGCTTTTATTTGTTCAAGTATACTCTGCTATTCATAAATGAGAAATTCAAAAATCCAACATTACATCACTTATTAAATATAAAAATAATATATATTATATAAATTTGAAACATCTGGATGAGTTCTCTCAATAATTAGTTCCAATTAATATGGATTCTTATGGAGTTTCAATCAAGATGGCAGAATAGACAGTTCCCAGCATCACTCTCTACACAAATCAACCAATCTGCAATGATAAAAATGTAACATCAGTCAAGCTGGGGCCACTGGAGCTCAGGGTAAGAGGAGGAGAGACCCACGGAGTTCATGAAGGCAGGAGAAACCACAATGAGAGAAAGAAAAAACTCCTCTGAGCGTTTCGGACCACGGCTGCTTTAAGGCTGGAGATTGATGAGCACAAGGAGCAGGAGCCAGCAGAAGCCGCAGCTGTGCCCTTTAGATGGAGTTACTTGGAGGCGGCAGGAGAGAAGAGGGCCTTTGCGGCCCCCAGGACAGCAAGACCATGATTAGGGTTCCCATGGACCCACGCAGGAGCAAGGAGCCACAACAATGGCAAAGGAGCCATTCAGAGGCCAGTGAGTCATCGCAAGGGACTGGCACAGAGCCTGTCCCATGGGAAGTGTTTGGAGCATGGGTGTTGGGGTAGACAGGCCCACCGGGAGAACACTGGGACACAGCAAGGACAGCCAACCCACCCCCCAATCAGCACAGGACCACTCAGGGGAGACTGGTCGGGAATGCAGAATTGCATGGGGTGCAGTTTGATGAAAAAACTCGGGCCCAGATCAGATATTCCACAGAAAACAGATCCACTGGGTCTCTGGAGAGCCAGAAGTACCAACAAGGCCAACCATTAAACCCTGAACTAAACAAAAAGCCTTCCCTAGGGAAACAGCAGCAAAGCAGCAATTTAACTCAACCACCCAGCTCAAGTGCTGGTTCCCACAGGAAGTTCCCCTGTTCTAGAAATAAGCAAAGGACAAAAAATTGGTTCTGGCCCAGGCACACCACTAGGGCCTTGGGGCCTTCCTGGGAACCGAGGCTTGGAGCCGGGGACCAGACCCCACTCCCACAACTGGGCACTCCACGCCAGCACCTTGAGGCCCGCCCAGGGACCTGAGTCATGCAGAAGGGGACCAGACACCCCTCCCACAACCAGGCACACCAAGCCAGCACCTTAGGGCCTGCCCTGGGACCAGAGGCATGGAGAAGGGAACGAGACATACCCCAGAACCAGGCACGCCACCAGTGCCAAGGAGCATGCCATAAACATCACCTCCATGTGAGTGGCCCACCACAGCCACTACAAGAACCATGTCTGCGACGAAAGCGGCTAGACACCTCAACCACCATGCAGATGGTCTGTCAATCACTGGAGTGCATTGACACAAGGAGAGTCACCAGCAGAGATAAAGAAAAGAAGAGGATGTCTTGCTCCACAAAGCCCATTTCAGAGTGACAGAAGAAGCATGTGCTCTATGATAATATTGGGGGAACTGATCACACCTCTCAGCATTGGACAGATCATCTAGGCAACAAATTAACAGAGTAACCACTATTCTTTCAAAAGGAGAGAAGAAATCTAGGGTAATTAGAGAGAGGAGGGGGGAGGAAGTGGGGGATGGGGAGAGATTGGAGAAGGGGCATAAAGAATAATTACGATTTGTAACTGTATATATACTAGTAATATTGATTTGGTCAACGTATCTCTATGTTGAACCCCCAAAATATATATAATTATTTTTGATTCAATAAATAAAATAAATTTAAAAAATAAAAAATGTAAAATAAGAATATGGATTCTTATGGAGAGGCAAGATAAAAAAGTTTAAGTGCTTA
Source organism: Galeopterus variegatus (assembly GCF_000696425.1). NCBI lineage: Eukaryota > Metazoa > Chordata > Mammalia > Dermoptera > Cynocephalidae > Galeopterus > Galeopterus variegatus. The sequence continues at coordinate 262,015 of NW_007727345.1, forward strand.
GTCTATTGTGTCTGGCAGGACCAAGTTCAGATCCTATTTCTACCCCCAAGTTCTGTGAACTTGAACAAGTTAATTAACCTCAATAACTTCATGTGTAAAATGGGAAATAAAAATAGCACTTGCACATAAGGTTGTATTTGTGTAAAGCAGTGTTTCTAAAAATTGCCCAGTGATAAAAATCACCTGGGACACATTAAAAACACAGATTCTAAGACCTTTTTCTGGAAAATATGATTCAGAAGATCTAGGAATTGAGCTTATTAATCAATATTTTTAATAAGTTCCCCAAATGATTAGTATCATCAGGCAAGTTTAGGAAATATTGCTATGCTGCCCAGTTTATATCCCATTCAGCAAATGTTAGTGTTATTCCCTTTTTTTATATTTATCAAAATTTATTTTCCTAGAGACCCATGGGAACAAATCTAACTAGATGCTCACCAAGGGAGTTTCCTCTTCCTGGGCACACCTCTAAACTGCAGTTCTAAGGTCTTGCTTCTAAGTCATCCTGTGAGATAAGCCATGTCAGTAGAAGTAGTGTGCTTTTTTCTCTTTATTCATCTTCCTCCAGTCTGATGGTTTTGTATATTCAAGGTGACCTTGAAACCATAGATGGCAAACCCACAGCATGCCAATTACATGGGTCCCTAAATGACTTTGCAGCACCAGATCTTCCACTAACCCATACTGGACTGCAACATGAGCAAGGAGTAAAGCTTTATTGTGTTAAACCACTAACTTTTGGAGTTGTTGCAGCAACTAGCATTACATATCTTAACACATTCACATTACATCATCTAGAGGACTGCAACATGAGCAAGGAGTAAAGCTTTATTGTGTTAAACCACTAACTTTTGGAGTTGTCGCAGCAACTAGCATTACATATCTTAACACATTCACATTACATCATCTAGGATTACTGAAACTGGTCTCATTTTCTTCATTCAGGCTTCCCATCTCCAACCCAGCTTGCATACCACTGCCTGACACTAATCTTCTTAAGACCACATTTTCATCACCTCACCTGCCTAGACCAGTATATACAAGTATTAGTGACTTGTTTTACTTATTTCATTAGGTCAGAATCCCTCATCTTGTTTTTGAAAACCCTAACTATCCTATCTTAACTATCCAAACTTTATTTTTATAGTACATAAAAAAGAAAATGCCTTAGAAAAGCATAAAGAGTATTTAAAAATGCATAAAGAGTATACAAGCATAAAAACATATAGGGAGATATAAAGAAGATCATTCTTTCTTCCTGGAAATCTTATTCCACTTACAGTCAGAACCACACAACATCACATACAATTTTTCTGATTTTTATTAAATAAGGTAGCTCTGTCTTCTCCCCTAAATGGCAAGATGCCATTGAAAGTGAGGTCCATGTTTCACGCTTCTTTTTTTATCCAATAACAGCCTCCATGCTAAATGCAGAACAGGAGTTCAATAAAACTTGGCTGCTTGATTTAGTGAGCCCATTTTCACAAGGTTTTGCATCCCCTTTTGTATGTTGAGGGTGTTTATTTCTGAAATGTAGTCCCTTACACAAAGTGCTGGGATAATGTTAGGTGGGAGCAACAAGACAAAGTATTCCATTTATCGATAGGCAATGGAGTGACTAAAAGCTTGTGATGCTTCCTGGGTTGTATAAACATGTTCAGAGCTAGTGTGCACAAGACACATCTCAATTTCATGTGTTCTGATAGTAGTTATTTGTTCCCAGTTACTTAAAAGTTTTGGCAAAAATATAGAAATTACCCAAATCATTAGATTTTTTTAAATGGATGATGTCAAAAGAGGAAAGAACCATAAAATTATTTAGTTCATTCTCTTCATTTTATAGATGGGGAAAATGGCATGGTGGGAAAAAGACTGGACAGGGAGCCAAATGGACCATGTTCTGGTTTCAATTCTACATGTATAGTTTGAGCAAGTCACTCAGTTTCCCAGGGTCTCTATTCTTCATCTATAAATTAAGGGAACAGGATGATATTTAAGTCCCCTTCTAGCTCTGGGATTCTAATAGTTCTCTAATACATTCACATCATACAATCCATTATGCTTTTTTTCCAAAATAAAAAATAGCATTAATTTATAAATTCACATCAATAATTATTATTTCTCTATTTATACAAGACTTTGAAAAATTTACAGAATATACTGAGAATGCAAACACTGTGATATTCTACTTAGCAAAAATATGGAAAAACTAAGTTAATGAGCCTTTAGTTTAAATCAACATCAATGAATTACAGCAAAACTAAAATTATGAACTGTTTTGTAGAGTCTGTTGTAATAGATTTTGCCTGTATTGCTTTTTTTTCTTTTTACCTATTTTGAGCATATAATGAGTGAGCCTTCCCTAGTATGTAGGTTATGATATAGACATAAATTAGACACAAAAAGAAAATGAACTTTTACAAGTCACCACATTCTACTTGGTGTGCAGGGGAAATAAATTAGTAAATGATACCCATAAGACTTGAAAACAAAGTACACAGCTCCTATAGTGATTTATTCTAGTAAAGTTGCCTACAAATTAGATCGATTTTTATTCATTATAAACTGTATGTCACTCATATGTCAACATAATATCTCTTCCCCTTGAGCTGTAAGTAAAATCGTCCCCAAGATCTCACTGATCCTACAGCCTCTGACCGATTTTACAGCCTGTGCAAGCCCAAGCACTCCTCAGGTTTTATGTGAATGAACTCATACCTCCTCTGCATTCTCATAGGTGGAGTCTGTTTTACTCCTCAGCAAAACAAATGTGAAATTCAACAGCCACTTCTTGCATTTCCACAAAAAATACATGAAAGCATTAATAAGAGTAGAACACCTTACAGAAGATGGGGAGTCATGAGGAGGAGTCACACAGCAAATTTACGATCCTTACCAGACATGCCTTTCCCCAAAGACCCTGCTCTTTATCAGGCATCCCTCCTGTGGCACTTCCTTTATGCAACACACTCCTCTTGTCTTTCTTTGAACTCCACAACAACAACAAAAAATATCTTTTTCATTTCATAGAGAGCAACTCAACCTTCTTTGCTAAAACTTTTTTAAATACGCAGGGCTTTAGGTTCTCCCCTTTAATTTCTAGAGCCTCTTAAAATATTTTTTCCAAGCAAAGTTCAGCCCTATAAGTGAAGATTTTTTCTTGTTGTTGGTTACTAGAACCAACAAACTAGCTTAAGCCACAAAGGGGATTATTTGGCTCCTGTAACTGGGAATTTGGGGGTGGCTCCTAGGTCTTGCACATGTCATCGGGACACTTTCACCTACTCTCCTGCTTCTCTCTGAGTGTTGGCTCTATTCCTCTAGACCTGACCTTGTTGTGGGAGATAAGGTGCCTGGCAGCCCAGGGTGATATCTTTAGAGCTCACAATTAAAGTGGAACAAAAGACCCATGTAGTATCTGTTATTGCCATCCTTCAGAAGCAGGGTGGTTCCTTAACCAAAGTTCAGATCAGACTTCAGGACTGATAATGCCACACACACATCATGAGGGTAGGAAAAAGACTTACTACTCATGTAGTGAGGTTTTCTGGGGAGAGCAGGGTAGACTTTCCAAGTTGGCTTGAGACAGCAAGGGAAGGAGACTGTCATAGGCTTTTATTGTGGTTAGAAGGTGGGGTCAGGGTGAGGGTTCCCATGCTAGACCAGAGGCTTGTGTGGCTTGAATCTCCCAACAGCACCAAATGAGAGAGCACTGGCTTTAAAAAAAAAAAAAAATCAGTTTTCCCAGAATCAGAAGGGAAGTGGGAGGGATGAAGTTTAAAATCTGCCACAAACACCAAAATATTGGGTCAAATTCTTTCTTGTAATACTTCAACTTGAGTGACATGTTCAACTGTTGGAATGACCACTGCATCTAGTATGATACAGCCCTATGACAGATCTTATGCTCACATGTTCACAGGTGTGGCCATGGCCAAAATGCTGAAATTGGCAGCACCATCAGATCAAATATAATGGGTGGTGAGAAAAGAGCAGATCCTCAAAGAAAAAATATATGCTTTTGCTAGAAGAAGTTGAAATAGCATGCTGAGCAGGGTAAAAAAAAAATTAATACCATACCCCAATAAAAAGATTATGGATCCACCTGGTAAGATAAAACAAGTCTCCATTTTGTCTTGTGTGATTACTCCACACAAGTAATCTGCAGAAGTACATAACACACAAAAAATTAGAGTTTGGATTCAGAATGAACTAGGTAAGAATGTAAGCCTTCTCACCAACTTTGCAGACTTAGGCAAAAGTAAAAGAAAAGGAAAAAAGGCAAAAAATGAAGACTTTTAGAGTGTGCTTACTAAGTGCCAAATACTGTGCTAAGAGTTTCATATGGATTATCTCATTTAATCTCCCACCAGAACGCTACGGTTTTGATGGTATTATATCTTCTCCTTTATACAGATGGAAATTGAAGGTTAGGCAAGTTAAATAATTCCCAAATCCTACCACTAGAAAGGTGCAGGTCCTGAATTCAACTCAACTGCAAAGACTGCATGTTCAGCTATCATAATTTAACACTTCTAAGCCTCAGTTCATTTCACTGAAATATGCCAACTATCCTGATTTAATCATCACATATTGTACACAAATACTGACAGTCAACTCACTGCCCTGCAAATATGTATAAATTATGTTTCAATGAAAAATAAAACAATAAATTGTACAGAGAGCATTCCATATAGCATTTAACACATAGTAAATACTCAACAGCCATTAATATATTTCTCTTCTCCATATCCAAATATACATATACACATGTATATGTATTTACATATTATCAAGATAAATTTTAAATTAGATTATTGAAAAAAAATATTTCAGAGTAAGTACAGATAGTAATTGTGGTTGTGAGACATGGTATTTCCTAATGTAGGCAAGCTGAATACACATTTTGGCTGGATGTCAAATGATAAATCATTAAAATTAATATTTGGCAAAAAACAAATTAAATTTCTGTGATATAGTTTAGATATATCTAAAATAGTATTAAAATTTTAAAATAATTATTACAAATTAATTATTAAAAAATATGTCAGACAAAATTTTAAACTTGGACATTGGATATCAAAACAATCATTAATCAACCCTATCAGCTTCAAGGTTGCTCCAGGGGTTCTTATGCTCTATTTTTGTGATGATAACAGGTAGATAGAGGATAAATTAATTTTAATTGTGATTTTTTTTCTAAATTTTTCTGCTTTCTTCATGCTCTTTATACTTTATGTCAGAATCAAAAATAATTAGGCAATACAGCTAGGTTATGCTGCAGTAACAAATTAGCTGTGAAACCTCTGTTACTCAACCAGTTGTCTAAACGCAAGTCTAAATTCTTTTCATTATGTTATATAAATTAAATTTCATTTCCTCTTTATCCTTCTTTAAAATTGAAACATAATTGATTACACATATCTGTGGGATACCGTGTTGAATATCACTATCTGTGTGCAATATATGATGCTCAAATCAGGATAGTTAGTATATTCAACATTACATAACGTAATCATATTTTGTGGCCCTTTACCAATTTGTCACTAACCCCCCTCTTCTCTCTTCCTCTTTCCACCTCTGGTGGTCTCAGTTCTATTCTCTCCTTTTAAAGATCAACAAATTATAGTGATTGCTATATCTTTCTTTTTTATCTTTTTAGTTTCCACTTGAGAGTGAGGACATGCAGTATTTCTTCTTCTGTGCCTGGCTTATTTCACTTATAATTTTCTCTAAGTTCATACATGTTGCTGCGAAGGGCAGAATTACATTCTCTTTTATGACAGAGCAGTATTCCATTTTGTATATATAACACATTTTCCTTATCCAGTTGTCTGTATATGGGCATTTAGGTTGATTCCAACTCTTGACTACTGTAAATAGAGCTGCGATAAACATGGAAGGGCAGGTAGCCCTTCAACATGATGATTTCTGTTCCTTTGGGTATATACCCAGCAGTGGGATTGCTGGATCATCATATGGAAGTTCTATCTGTAGTTGTCTCAAGAATCTCCATACTGTACCATGAAGGCTGCACTAATTTACAGTCCCACTGACAGTGTAGGAGGGTCCCCCATTCTCCACATCCTCACCAGCATGTCATTCTCTGTCTTTTTGATAATGGCTGATCTAAATGGTGTGAAATGATATCTCAACGTGGTTTTGATTTGCATTTCTCTGATGCTTAGTAACGTTGAGAATTTTTTCATGTGTCTGTTGGCCATTTGTATGTCTTCCTTCAACAAATTCCCATTTAGCTCATTTGCCCATTTTTAGACAGGTTACTTGTTTTTTACTAAGTTGTGTGAATTCCTTGTACATCCTGGATATTAATCTTTTGTCAGATGCATAGTTTTCAAATATTTTCTCCCATTCTGTAGGCTGACTTTTAGCCCTGTTAATTGCTTCTTTTGCTGTGCAGAGCTTCTTAGTTTGGTATAATCCCATTGTTTATTTTTTTCTTTTGTGTCTGCTTTCAGGGTCTTTTTCATAGTCTTTGCTCAGTCCTACTTCCTGAAGTGTTTCCCCTGTTTTCTTTTAAGAGCTTCATAGTTTAAGGTCTTATATTTGTCTTTAATCCATTTTGAGTTTATTTAAGTATACAGTGAGAGGTATGAGTCTAAATTCATTCTTCTACATATGGATTTCCAGTTTTCCCAGCACCATTTATAGAAGAGGCAGTATTTTCCCCAATGTATGTTCTTATTGCCTTTGTCAAGCATCAGTTAGCTGTAAGCATGGGGATTGATTTCTGGGTTCTCTATTATGTTCCACTGGTCTGAGTGTCTATTTTATAACAGTAACATGCTGTTTGGGTTACCATGCCTCTGTACTATAGTTTTAAGTCATGCAGTGTTATGCCTTCAGCTTTATTTTATTTTATTTTTTTTTTTTGGCTCAGGATCGCTTCAGCTATTCAGGGTCTTTTGTTGTTCCATATGAATGTTAGGATTGTTTTTTCTGTTTCTGTGAAGAATGTCATTGGTATTTTGATGGGCATTGCATTGAATCTGTAGATGGCTTTGGGTAGTATGGAGATTTTCACAATGTTATTTCTTCCAATCCAAGAGCGTGGAATATCTTTCCATCTTATTGTGTCCTCTTTGATTTCTTTCAGCTATGATTTGTAGTTCTTGTTGTAGAGATCTTTCATCTCTTTGGTTAAATTGTTAACCTGCTACTTTATTTTTCTGTTGACTATTGTAAATGGGCTTGCTTTCTTGAGTTCTTTTGCTGCTAGTTCATTATTGGAGTATAAAAATGCTACCAATATTTCCATATTGATTTTGCAACCTGCAACTTTACTGAAATCGTTTATTAGCTCTGAGAGTATTTTAGTTGAGTCTTTAGGAATTTCTATATATAGGATCATGTCATCTGCAAAAAGAGACAGATTGACTTCATCTTTTCCAACCTGGATGCCCTTTATTTATTTCTCTTGCCTGACTGCTGTGGCTCGTACTTCCAATACTATGTTGAATAGGTGTGGTGAGAGTGGGCATCCTTGTCTTATTCCTATTCTTAAAGGAAAAGGATGAGGTTGGCAGAGGGTTTGTCATGTATGGCTTTTACTGTGTTTGTTGATATGCTTTCCTTCTATATTTAATTTGCTGAGAGTCTTTATCATGCAGTGATGCTGAATTTTGTCAAATTCTTTTTCCATGTTTATTGAGATAATCATGTTTTGTCCTTCATTTTGATGATGTGGTGTATCACATTTATTGACTTGTACATATTGAACCATCCTGTATCCATGGGATGAATTGCACTTGATTATGGTGTGTTTATTGTTGTTGTTGTTGTTTTAATGTGTTGCTGTATTCTTATTGCTAATATTTTGTTTACAATTTCTGCAATTATGTTCATCAGAGATATTGGCTCGTAGTATTCTTTTTTTCTGGTATCTCTGTATAGTTTTGATACGAGTTTGGGAGAATGGCCTCTGTTTCAATTTTTGGAATAGTTTGAAGAGAATTGGTATTAATTTCCCTTTAAAAGTCTGGTAGAATTCCACAGTAAAACTGTTTGACATGGGCATTGTTTGTTGGGAGACTGCTGATTACTGCCTCAATCTTGTTGCTTATTAGTGATCTGTTCAGGTTTTCTGTGTTTTCTTGATTCAGTCTTGTTCGTCTTTATGTGTCCAGAAATTTATACATTTCTTCCAGGTTTTCAAATTTGTTGGCATGTAGTAGTTTATAATAGTCTCTAATGATTCTTTGTATTTCTGTGGTACCAGTTGTAATGTCTCCTTTTTCATTTCTGATTTTTCTTCTCTCTTTTTTTAAAAATTTTTATTGAATCAGAATTGATGATACTTATTTTGGGGGTTCAATGCTGACATATGTTGATCAAATCAATATTACTAGCATATATATTATTACAAATTGTACTTATTCTTTATGTCCAATCTCTCCCTATCCCCCTCACCATCCCCCCTCTCACCTCTGATAACCCTAGATTTCTTCTCTCCTTCTGAAAGAGTAATGCTTACTCTGTTGATTTATTGCCTAGATGATCTGTCCAATGCTGAGAGGCATGTTCAGGTCCCCCAATATTATAAAGCAGATGCTTCTTCTGTCACTCTGGAATGGGCTTTGTAGAGAGAGACATCCTCTTCTTTTCTTTGGTCTCTGCTGGTGACTCTCTGTGTCAGTGCACTCCAGTGGCTGACGGACCATCTGTGTGGTGGTTATGGCATCTAGCCACTTTCATGGCAGCCATGGTTATTGTGGTGGCTATGATGGGCCAACCACATGGAGGTGATGTTTTTGACATGCTCCTTGGTGCTGGTGCTCTGCCTGGTTGTGGGGAGGGGTCTATTCCCCGGCTCTATACCTCAGGTCCCCAGGTGGACCCCAAGGTGCTGGCAGTGTGCCTGGTTGTGGGAAGGGGGGTCTGCTCCCCAGATCCATACCTCAGGTCCCCCAGGTGGGCCCTGAGATGCCGGAGGCATGCCTGGTTATAGGGGAGCAGGGTCTGGGCCCTGGCCCATGCCTCAGGTCCCCAGGTGGGCCCAAGGTGCTGGCAGTGTGCCTGGGCTGGATCTAATTTTTTGTCCTTTGCTTACCTCTAAAATGGGGGAACTTCCTGTGGGGACCAGTACTTGAGCTGTATGGTTTAGTAAATTGCTGCTTTGCTGCTGATTCCCTATGGAAGGCTTTTTGTGCAGCTCAGGTTTTAATGGTTGACTTTATAGGTACTTCCAGCTCTCCAGAGACCCAGTGCACCTAGGTTGTGTAGAAACTTTGATCTGGGCCTGAGTCTTTTCTTCAAACTGACCCCATGCAATTCTATGTTCCTGACCAGTCTCCTCTGAGTGGTCCTTTGCTGACTGGGGTGCCATTCAGCTGTCCTTGCTGTGCCCCAGTGTTCCCCCAGTGGGCCCATCTCCCTCACCACCCATGCTGCAAACATTTCCCATGGGATGGGCCATGTGCCAGTCCATTGCAATGACTCACCAGCCTCTGAGTGGCTCCTTTTTTTCAGTTGTTGTGGGTCCACGGGAACCCTATTAGTGGTCTTGCTGGCCCTCTTCTCCTCTGCCACCTCCAAGCCACTTCTTTCGAAGGACACAGCTATGGTTTTTGCTTGCTCCTGCTCCATGTGCTCAGTAGCTCCAGCCTTAAAGCAACTGCTGCACAAAAAGGTCAGAGTGGTTTTTTCTTTCTGTCATTGTGGTTTCTCTTGCCTTCATGCAATCCATAGGTCTCTCCTCCTCTTCCCCTGATCTCTAGCAGCCCCAGCTTGGCTGTTGTTGCTTTTTTATAGTTGTGAATTGGTTGATTCATGGGAGAGAGTGACACTGGGGACTGTCTACTCTGCCATCTTGACTGGAAGCCTCTCTTCTTTTTTTAGTTGGCCTAGCAAATGGTTTGTCTATTTTGGTTTTCTTTTCAAAAAACCAACTTTTCGTTTCATTGTCTTTTGCATCATTTTTGGGGGTCTCTTTTCATTTACTTATGCTCTGATCTTAATTATTTCTTTCTGTCTACTAAGTTGGTGATTGGATTGATCTTGTTTTTCTTGAGATGTAGCATTAGGTTGTTTAGTTGAAATATTTCCATTCTTTGATGTAAGCGTTTATTGCAATAAACTTCCTTCTTGCTCTGGCTTTTACAGCACCCCAGAGATTTGGCATGATGTGTCTTTGTTTTCATTAGTTTCAAGAAATTTTGATTTCCTGTTTAATTTCTTCTTGAACCCATAGTTTGTGCAGGAGCATGTTTAATTTCCATGTATTTGTATAGTTTATTGAGTTTCACCTGTTATGGATTTCTAGTTTTAATCCATGTGGTCTGAAAAGATACTTGAAATGACTTCAATTTTCTTTTTTTTTTAATTTGCTGAAATTTGATTTGTGACCTAACATTTGGTCTATCCTGGAGAATCTTCCATGTGCTCATGAGAAGAATGTATGTTCTGTAGTTGATGGATGAAATGTCCTGTAGGTATCTTCCAAGTTCAATTGGTCAAAACCGTATTTTAAATACTGGGTTTCTCTATTAATTTGTTGCCTAGATGATCTATTCAGTTCAGAGAGAGGAATGTTCAGGTCCCCTACTATTACCTTATTAGGGTCTATCTCTTCCTTTAGGTCTAGTAATGTTTGTTTGTATATCTGGGTGCTCTGGTGCATATATATTAATGATTGTTATATCTTCTTGCTGATCAGATCCCTTTATCATTATATAGTAGCCTTCTTTGTCTCTTTTTATGGTTTTTGTTTAAAGTCTATTTTATCTGATATAATAGCTACACCTGCTGATTTTTGGTTTCCATTTACATGGTATATCTTTTTCCATCCCCTCACTGTTAGTGTGTATAAGTGTCTTTACAGGTGAGGTTAAGTCTCTTGAAGACAGCATATAGTTGTATCTAGCTTTTTAATCCATTCAGTTAGTCTATGTCTTTTGAGTGGGGATTTTAATCCATTTACATTTAGGATTGTTATTAAAAGGTATTGTCTTACTCCTAGCATTGTGTCAATTTTTGTTTGGATATTTTAAAAATCTGTTTTTACTTTCTTCCCTTTTATTGTTTGTCTTCAATGTTTGTTGGTTTTTGAGGTGGTAAGATTTAGTTTCTTTCTCTTTCTCATTTGCATTTTTGTTCTACCAGTGGGTTTTGTTCTTTCTTGTGTATTCATGGTAGTAATTATCATTTTCTGGATTCCAGATGCAGGACTCCCTTGAGCATTTCTAGCAGGGTTAGTTGTGTGGTGGCAAACTCCTGCAGTTTTTGTTTGCCTGGGAAAGACACTATTTATTCCTCATTTCTACAGGTTACCCTTGCTGGGTATAGTGTTCTTGCCTGGCAGGTTTTTTTTCTTTTTGTACTTTGAACGTATCATCTCATTTTCTTCTGGTCTGTAGTTTTTGTTGAGAAGTCTGCTGTTAGTCTGATAGGGACTCCCTTCTAGGTGACTTGACACTTTTCTCTTGATTCTTTTGAGATTCTCTGTCTTTGAGCTTTACCATTTTGACTATAATGTGTCTTAGAGAAGATCTTTTTGGATTGAATCTGTTTAGAGATATTTGAGCCTCCAGAATCTGAAGGTTAGTTTCTCTCCCTATAACTTGGATGTTTTCTATTATTATTTCATTGAATAGGTTTTCAATGCGTTTTCCTTTCTCCTCCTCTCTGGAACACCTATGATTTGTATGTTTATGCATTTAAGGTTGTCTGTAGCTCTCTTAGATTTTATTATTTTTTTAAATTCTTGTTTGTTGTTGTTGTTCCAAGTGGGTTATTTCAAAAAGACCATCTTCTTCAAGATCAGAAATTCTTTCTTCTGCTTGCTTTAACCTGCTGCTTAAGCTCTCAGTTGTGCTTTTTATTTTGTTGAATGAATCCTTCAGTTGAAGGAGTTGTGCTATATTCTTTTTTAAGGTTAATCTCTTTGTAAATTTTTCCTTCATATTTTGGGTACTTCTTCTCATTTCATTGTGTTGTGTTACTGAGGCTATATTCTTTTTTAAGGTTAATCTCTTTGTAAATTTTTCCTTCATATTTTGGGTACTTCTCATTTCATTGTGTTGTGTTACTGAGTCTTCTCCTATCTCATTGAATTTTCTTAAGATCATTGCTTGGAATTTCTTTTCAGTCACAGCAAGGGTTTCTTGCTCTATGGGATCTGGTACTTGAGAATTACTGTATTCCTTTGGTGGCATCATACTTCATTTTTTTTCATATTTCTACTATCTCTATATTGATGTCTGGTTATCTGGTAGAGCAATTGCTTTTTCTATTACTCTGGAGTGGGATTTGAGTTGAGAGACTTCCTTCTCTTTTTCCAGACTCTGCTAGTGATTCACCTTGTGTAAATGCAGTTGAGTGGTCAGTGTGACACCTGCATGGTGGTCATGGCTGTTGCTGTGATGGCAAGCTGCTCTTGCAGTGGCAGTGGCTCTGGCAGTGGCTATGGTGGACCACCTGCATGGAAGAGGTGTTTATGGCAGTGGCAGGGCCTGCAGTCTTCAGGTGTGCTCTTGCTTTCTGTAGGTTAAGGGGCTACCTGCAGCTCCTTGTGAGGTCCCCTTGTGTACTCCTGCCTTCTTTCAGGTGATGGGCTGTCCACAGCCCCTGGTGAGGTCTTTTGGTGTGCTCCTACCTTCTGTCAGCTGGGGGGCTGCCCACAGCTCCTCAGTTTGTGGTGCTTTGTTATGGCAGTTCTGGATCTTAAATTAGAGAAGAATGCAAGTAAGGTGGGCCATCTCTGTGGAAGGCTCAATCAAACAAAGCTAAGTCAATGTGCTACTGAATTCAGAAGATCTGACAATGGAGTCAAGATAAGTCAACCAAGGAGAGCTAAATCAAAAACTTCAGCTCAACAAAGGACTTTCTTTGGGGAGTTTAAAGGCAAGTCACAAACATCCACAGTACAGGGGGAACATCTGATGAGGGCCTTCGTCTGGGTGGGAACTCTCTACAGGGTCCGTTGGTGACCATGATATCACATGGTGATATTGCTGGCTTTAGTCAGGTTCTCAAAGCGCTCACCTTCAGGACCAAACCCTTATCAAAAGATTGTCCACATTAAGTTAATCTTCTCCCCAAGAAGAATTTTTGTGCTGTTAAGGCAATATAATTTTTCTCTTTCTTAAAGAATCATCAAAATAAAAATGCTATACAATAGCATCCTTACTTTTTCAAATCCATACAGTGGAACAGCATTTTACTATGAGATTAAACAAAAATCAAGTCAGAACTGCCCTTAAAAATCCGTCTAGATCCCCCTTGAGACAAACATTTAATTAATAATTTTAAAAGTCAAGCACAACCGGGTCTTCCTCCAGCACTGAAGAATACCTGTTTTTTTTAAATATTTTATTTTATTTTATTTTGTCAATATACAATGTGGTTGATTATAGTGGCCAATTACCAAAACCTCTCTCCCCCATCCCTCCCCCCTCCCTCCCAACAATGTCCTTTCTGTATGCTTGTCATATCAATTTCAAGGAATTGTAATTGTCATGTCTTCTTCCCCCCCCCCACAGTTTTGTTGTTTATTTATTTATTTATTTTTAGCTCCCACAAATAAGTGAGAACATGTGATATTTCTCTTTCTGTGCCTGACTTGTTTCACTTAATATAATTCTCTCTAGGTCCATCTATGTTGTTGCAGATGGCAGTATTTCTTTCTTTTTTATATCTGAGTAGTATTCCATTGTGTAGATATACCACATTTTCCGTATCCACT
>NW_007727345.1:275729-300795 GCF_000696425.1 Galeopterus variegatus
AGGAACTCAAACAACTTTACAAGAAAAAAACAAGCAACCCAATTAAAAAATAGGCAAAAGATCTAAATAGGCATTTCTCTAAGGAGAATACCTGTTTTTGATCAAGCCTCATGGAAAATTAGGCTTGTGTTTAAGAAGTTATGTATGAAAAAATATAAACCTTTAAGCACCACAACTTTACAAGAAAAAAACAAGCAACCCAATTAAAAAATAGGCAAAAGAGCTAAATAGGCATTTCTCTAAGGAGAATACCTGTTTTTGATCAAGCCTCATGGAAAATTAGGCTTGTGTTTAAGAAGTTATGTATGAAAAAATATATACCTTTAAGCACAAAGTTACATTTGACCCAGTAAGATACTCACACCATGAGAGGTGCAAATAAATTAGAATCAGTTGTGATAAGAGTTTATTCAATGTGTATAAGAATAAACATGAAAGAGACAAGATTATATTGGCCTTTTAGAGAGATTATTCTTATTTCCATGTGGAAAACAATTGAAAGGAAAGAGACCCACCTAAAGACTATTGTAAAACTCCATATTGAAAAATTATGGCAGCACAAAATTCAAGATGTAGCGGTGGGGGTGTAATAAATTAGAATCAGTTGTGATAAGAGTTTATTCAATGTGTATAAGAATAAACATGAAAGATACAAGATTATATTGGCCTTTTACAGAGATTATTCTTATTTCCATGTGGAAAACAATTGAAAGGAAAGAGACCCACATAAAGACTATTGTAAAACTCCATATTGAAAAATTATGGCAGCACAAAATTCAAGATGTAGCGGTGGGGGTGTAGAGAAGGAATTAATTCAAGTGTTATTGTAGTGGTAGACTCAATAGAACTTGGTATTTGCTTAGATGTAGAGATTAAAGGGAAGGAGGGTCAAGAATAATGACTGGATATTAAATTGATTTGCATCTGATATTACCAACACAGAAAACACTGAAACAATTACTTTTGATCATGTGGGCTAGTGCCTTTCCATCAAAGCAGCATAAAATGATTGCTCTTTCAATATCATACTAATCTTGTTACTAACTAAATCTCCAGGTCTTTTCTTTATATAAACTTCTGCCAAGCTACTGTTTCCCAGTCTCATATTTTGTAGTCAAATTTTTTACCCATTATGCCAATTTGTGGCATTTCTTAATTTTGATGCTTTTGTTTGAAAATTTCTGAAATATGATTAAATATAATAAACATGATGAAATGTATAAATAAATTAAAATTTCTTATAGTTGTTTCTTTTTTTTTCTTTTACTGTCTATGAGATAAGTACCTCTATCATATAAAATAGAAAATAAAAATTTCTGTATGACTTCAGGAATCAAAAACATGACGATCGCTGTGAGAGACAGGAAGATAAATTTTAGCTCTATATAAGGAAAGATTTTCTAACACTTGTAGCTATACAAAAGTAGAATGAGATAGTAAATGCACTATCTCTGATAGTGTTTAGGAGGATTTAAGCATTATTGGAAAAATTAGAGCAAATGATCTTTAACATTTTTCCAACAGAAATAATAATAATTAAGAGTATTATACTAAAGCTAAAATGTGTGCTATTATTAGGATTTACAAAATAGAAAAAGTCTTCAGTCACAGAAAGATAAATACCACATGTTCTCTCATATGTGGAAGCTAAAAAAGTTGATCTCATAGAAGTAGAGAGTAAAATAGTGGTTACTAGAGGCTGGGAAGTGTGGAGAGGAGGGGGGAGTAGGAAGAGGATTGTTAAAGGATACAAAATTACAACTAGATAGGAGGAATACATTCTACTGTTCCATAGCACTGTAGCATAAATAAAGTAAACAACAATTCATTTTTTTTCAAATAGCTAGAAGAGAGGATTTTGAATGTCACCAACACAGAGAAATGATAAAAATTTGAGGTGATGGATATGCTAACTACCCTGATTTGATCATTACACATTGCACGCATGTGTCAAAACATCACAGTGTACCACATAAATATGTGCAATCATTATGTGTTGATTAAAAATAAATCTTTAGAAAGTAAAAATGTCTTTACTTATTATAATTTAATCCTATCTTGTTCTAGAGCTAAAATTCCTGCTGAATGCAGCAGAGAACAGTTTCTTCCATTTTAGGAATGTCTTTTGGCTTAAATTCTGTCAGATTCTTATTCTTTTCCAAAAGTGTTCAGAATCTCCATAACTATCCCAACCTGATATCTGGGAGTGTAGCTGAGCATAAGAACACACAGGCCAAGAGTCTGGAAGCTTCTCCTCGTGATGCCCTTCCAATTCTCACTGGGCTGTGCTAAGACGTCCCCAATCCTGTATGGTTACCAGATGTCCACACTCTACTAATCTGTGGGTTGGTGGGGGAAATGGGTGTTGTACTGAATGAAACCTGTGGCTGATATCCATTTTCCCTGTCATATTCTCCTCTCACTCTGACACCTCTTTGTCCTTGCCTCAGTCCTCTTCATATTCACTAGTTCTCTCAAAACTTCTTATCTACCCTGGAACATATGGAAATTCTGGATTCCTTCATGTCACATGCAAGCTGAGGGCAACTTAAAGAGCAATCAGGCCCATTCATCAAGCACTTCCTTCCACCAATGCTACCTCACTGCTGCCACACCATGTTGGATGCTACACTGCAACAGACAGATGACTTCTCTGAGAGTCTTGCAATCTTCCCAGGATACATATGAGAAAGTGAAGAACTGGGCTGAAAAACTTTGGATTCACATAAGTATACCTGGTATTTCTACCTTCCCTTCCCCTTCTCAGGATTTCTCTCCCAAAGAAAGGGATGGCCAAGACTTTTTGCTGCTTACTCCTTGCTCTTCTTTTTCTTCTTGTCTCTTTTTAGCACTGATCTATTGTCACAGTTAATCTGCAAAACAAGACATTCCAAAAGCTAAGTGGCTTAAAACAACCATCATATATTCTCACTTATACATCTGCAGGCTAAGGGTTGGGGACCAGTGAACCTAGTCAGGCTTGGCTGGCTTAACTCCAGGCTGAAGTTTGGATCCAAGTCAGCCTCTCCTGTTCCTCATCCTCCTTGGTCCAGCGGACTAGCAAAGCCACATTCTTCTCATGGCCATGCTGGAGGTGCAGATGGTCAAACCCAAACACGCAAACAAATTTCGATCTTGTGTTTATGTCACATCTATCAGCCTCCCATTAGCCAAAGTACTTTCCACCTACAATGAGACCAAGTCAAGTCACATGACCAAACCCAACATGAATGAGGCAATGATGCATACTCCACCCTTGGAGATGAGGAGGAGGTAGGTGAATAAGTGTGCACAATAGTCTAACAGACCACACTCCTCCTTCCAGCCCCCCAAAAGTTCTCTATTTCCTCTTTCTGTCTAACAAGAAGAGACAGAAACAGATTGGGTGACCCTGGCACTTCCATTTACCCTTCCATGGAAGGGCTCCATTGGATTACTGAAAAGAAAAACAACACTGAATAATATTTTTAATATATTATTCCCAAACAATTGCTAATTTAATTTAGTACTAGCCTGAGGTAAGCCCTCTACTGGTTTTAGTCATTTCATTCTTACCACAACCCAGTGTTACAATTTATTAATCCCTGTTTTACAACTGTGGACAATGAAAAAAATCAAAAACTTTGCCAAGGTCCCCCATATAAATGAAGGAAAAAGAACTCAAACCAAATTCTACTTGACTCAAGAATTTATTACCAGCAAGAATTCAAGTTCAGCAAGGAAACCTAATGAAATATTTTGTAAACTCTGAAAATATACCAGAAAGAAAACTCTAAGTTCATTAGACTTTAAAGGCCAAATCTTAACATTTCCTATAGACTTATTGTTTCAATCAGCATTCATCATACTGTCTCAGTGGTCATTGGCATGCTACTAATTTGTTTTGCTTAGTGACCTTATATTTTACTCCAGAATTCATGGTCCATGAGTCAGAAACCAGAACATTTTTTTATTTTGCATCATCTAGTCTCCAGATATAAGGCATTGCTATCTGTCATGGTAACTTTATATCTTAATTTGGGAAAATCAATAAGAGCAATAGGGGCAGTAGTCCTAGCAGTCACAGAGATCAGGAATGAAAATATACTGTGTGAAAAAAACAACAAAACAGCCATCTGAAAGACACATAAACCATAAAATACTAGGAGAAGTCCCAAAATCTGCCACCGTAAGTTATTACTATCACAAGGTGTGAAACCAGTAATGACAACAGCAATGATTCAAGTTAATTGAATTCTGGGCTCCCTTATTGTGATCTTCACACTCAAATAGGTGCCCAGGCCTCACTTCCTCTGACTAAAATAATCCATATAAAACCTTTCACTTTCTCCTTCCAATGTGCGTAATATGTAAGAAATAAAATCAAATGTATCTTTCTGTAAGCGATTTGCAAAATGGTTGACAGCATCCTATGCCCTTTGCTCCCTTTCTCCATAAAACTGTCCTCAGTTCACAATAGTCCTTTTTACATTATGTGCCAGGCATTGTTGTAGGCTCTGGAAGGCAAGAGAGATAGGTCAATGCTTTGCAGAGTTCATACTCTAGAAAAGAAGTATAGACAACAAACAATAAATAAATGAAAGATCATTTTATACAGTGAAAATTGCTATGAATTATGTAATGACGTCTGGGGGTTGGCAACTTTAGACTGTTGCCAAAGTATAAGAAAAGATCTTTCTGTGAATGAATATCAGTCAAGATAGTCAGTATTCTACTACGGTAACAAGTGACCCCAAAATCTCAACAGGACTGTCTGCTCCAGGTCAGAACAACCCTCTAGGGTAACTGACATTTGTACAGTGACTCAGCAACACAGGCTGGTGAGGCCTCCACATCCCTGCAACTGCGCCTTCCAAAACAGCCCTCTTCCTCACCCAACTTGGCAGGGGAAGAAAGACTGGAAAGTAGCACCGTCAAGGGCTTTTCACTGTCATCCTCCCTCACAGCCATCGGCCAGAGCCAATCACATAGCCCTGCCCAACCCCAACCATTCATTGGCGCTCTGCCCTCAAGATGTGGACCCTTCAGCTTGGCACACAAGAACAATCTTGACCTGTGCTCTCCCCTGTTCATCTCCCCAATCTCTTCCCCTCTCAGAAAAGAGTGAGGTGTGTTCAGATCTTCATACATTTACTTCTACTTCCTCAAAAGCTCTTCCTGCCACCATTGACCTCCCTCACTTTCTCTGGGATAATTCCTCCCTGTGTCTCATAACTCAAGATAACCAGTCATCTCATCTAGGGAATCTTTTGTGACTCTCCAAAGCAGGGTTAGTGTTCACTTCTGTGCCTCCATAGTACCCTATGCATACCTTTGTACCTGTTACTCTATTACTTGTTTCTCTGCCAGGCTCTCCACTAGACTGCAGACTTACAGAGAGCATAGCTGTGTCCTCCTAATTATTGTACTCCAACATAGGTTCTCTTTATTTAATTCAAATTAACATTTACTTGTACATCAAAAAAAATTGGAGAGAAAAAGATAAATTGTACACTAGATTTATTGTTGAGTTGACTGAGAATGTGGCATTATTCACCAAAAGAAGTGGAGAGAATCATGAAAACAAGCAGGTTTGATGCAAGAATAAAGAAAACTGTAATTTTTTGAGTGCCTGTCATATGCCAAGTACTGAGTTAGAAGTATCATGGAAATTCAATTCAGGTTTGGACATAATAAATTTAAGGTACTGCTAGAATAATCATGTGAACATGTCCAAAAGACAGTCCGGTTGTCATGGATAAAGACAAAGATTTGAGATTCATCCACCCAGCTGATAAATGGTGCCATAGTGTGGCTCCCTGTATCTCAAACTCTACATGAAAATACTTGATAGAAATGTAATATGGGAGCAAACCCCAGTCAACAGCTGGGAGCAAGCAGCTGATAAGCAAGAAGAAAAAGCACGTCTGACATCCTGAAGCAAGATATTTTTGGGAACTCTAAAGAGTGTATTCTATAGCAAACAGGAGCTAATGGGACAAGTGTGGGACAAATTAATTCTATCACACTTTTTACTGGTGTTCAGCTTGATTTTGCTGTCTTGACTATGCCCCACATCATTTTTACATCCTCCACAATTCCATGATGCATTAAAGCTACTACCATTTCTGAAAAGTAAGAGTCAAAAAGATCTTCCTGATAAGGAGGAAAAGAACAACATGGGCTGAAACGGACAAGGGAAGAATGAAATAGGAGAGAGAAGTAAAGAGCAGGAGAAGGAATTTAGCATAGAATCTTAAGGAGCAAATACCTTTCAAAGTAGGAGAAATATAGTTGAAGGGCTAGAGAAGAAACAGTTATACAGATGTTGATATTATCATGGTGTATTTCTAGTGAAATTCATTTTTAAAAGGAAGAAGCCAGAGGGAGAGCAAGAGAAGAGTGAAAGCCAATGAGAAAAAATGTAAATTAGTTACTACTTGATTAATGGTGAAACAAACAATTTTTAATTTGCAATTAGCTACTGGGTATTCTCTGAAAAGAAAATTGTTTTATCTACCAGTTGAAATACCACTTCCATCTGGTTTTACTTCTCATGTCATTTTTCTTTGAAGCAAGGACTAGTTAATTGTCAACACAAATCTGACAAATGCAACATATTTGCGGGGTCTGCCTGACTGCAGAAGAATCATGTGGCTGAAACAGTTCAATATACAGTACTTCAGCTCATGAAGACAGTCCCCTGAGATCAGTGCTTAAAACCTTCCTGTTTTGTGCTGTTTGCAGAGCTATACAGATTGTAGTAAACTGGAGACAGGAAATCTTTTGTTCATGACAGCTGAACTCACATCTTGCAAATAATGGAGTATTCCTTCATTATTGTCCTTCAAGCCTCTTTGATTTTTATTTCACTCATTCAGAATTTGCCATATATTGACTCATTCTGTGATGAAGTTTATTTTTCCTAAAACCTAGAAACTGAGTTTCCATTTCTAGAAAGTACCTAACCAAATTATTTTTAATGTGTATTCTGCATAATTAATATCTAGTTTTTAAATACTATACTCAGGAATAAACAAAGTTAAACAGCTTTATTATAAAATGTCTAAGTTTTTTTTTAATATGTTAATGTTCATTGTGATTTTCCCAAAGGCAGTTATACTATGAAGTCTTTCTAAAAGTTATTTGACTTTGGAACCCCTTTTTCATGGAACACATTTTACGAACTATTAATCTAGCTTAAGGAATGCCAGGGCAGATTACATTTATTTTTGCAGCATCTACTGCGTGACTAGCATTGTGCTAACACAATCTGGGGAAGCAGAATGAATTCCTGTCTGAGTAAGACAGATAGTAAATTATAATTAATTTCATAATTTTAAGTGTGCAAATTACTGTAAAAGAAAAATGCAGTGGAATCTAAAAGGCTGGGAGGTGAAGGAAGGTTTCTCTGTGAAACGATGTTTAAGCTAAGACCTGCAAGATGGGAATGAATTTGTTAGATGAGGAGAGGCAGCAAGAGCATTGCAGGTGAAGGAAATAGCAAATGCAATGGGTGTGAGGCAGGAGAACGTATGGCCAATCTGAACAACTGATAACAATCAGGAAAGAAGCCCCTGTAGAGCTTTCTAGTTAGAGAAGACAGGTTTTGTACTTTACCCTTCCGATTCCAAACCATGAGGAATCTCCTTTTCCAGCCGATAATTAACTAGCTTTTGTGGACTGATACAGCCACTAAAAATGACCTGACAAGCAGGAATGAACATAAATCATCTCTTTGAAGGCACTGAAGAGCTACCAAAATAATTAACTAGCTTTTGTGGACTGATACAGCCACTAAAAATGACCTGACAAGCAGGAATGAACATAAATCATCTCTTTGAAGGCACTGAAGAGCTACCAAAGCAACAGCAACCTAAGGGAACACAATTCGGGGGGGGAGGGGGGGAAGTAAGCTCAGAATGGTGAGGCAGATGTTGGGAGCCTCTTTTAGCCTCGAGGAATTAGCCAGCTTGAAAGCTTCAGCCAATAGGCTGAGAAGCTTAGCAGAGCACTCAGCATTTTCACAGGATTGAGGGGACAAATATTATGTCCAGGGCCCACCAAGCAGAAGGGACACAGGTTAAAATACTGAAGGGCCTCAGTTGGGAAAACCAAAAGACCAAAGGAAAACCTTCAGCTGGAAATATCAAAGGACAAACTCTAATGTGAGTGTTCACAAAGGCTAAATCTCAAGTTCAAACAACTTAATGTCTGTTTAATCAACTTAACTGCCTATAAGAAGCAAAAGTAAATTCTCTCAGGAGGAACAGATCATCACTCCAAGCCACAAATTATCTCTAAAAATTGTAAATCATAATTGAAGTCTATATAAGCCAGAAAAAGAAAAGCCTAGTGTATGGTTAGTGCTAGGGCTCAGAGACCCTTCAACCCGTTGTACAGACTGGGTCACAGACCCCTCATATGCCAGGCTGAATCACCAGACCCCTCACATACAGGTCCATGAGCTAGGTAATTGGGAAAGATCCTGGGAACCGTTGACAGCTGACATGAGATCAGTACTTGGCTTCCTCAGCAGCAGCAGCTTACAGCAGCCTCCAGCAGCAGTAGTGGACTCCCCATGGGCCCCCGGGGCATCCCAGGGGTGGGGGACCCTATGGATCAGAGCCACTGTTATTACCCAATTAAAAAATGGGCAAAGGAACTAAATAGACACTTTTCAAAGGAAGACATACAAATGGCCAACAGGTGCACGAAAAAATGCTCAACATCACTAGTCTTCAGGAAAATGCAAATTAAAAACACATTGAGATATCACCTCACCCCAGTTAGAATGGCTATAATCAAAAAGATGGTGAATAACAAATGCTGGCGAGGGTGTGAACACAAGGGAACACTCCTACACTGTTGGTGGGACTGTAAATTAGTACAACCACTATGGAAAACAGTATGGAGGTTTCTCAAACAACTACAGATAGATCTTCCATACGATCCAGCAATCCCACTTCTGGGTGTATACCCAAACGAATGGAAATCATCATGTTGAAGGGATACTTGCACTCCCATGTTCATCACAGTTCTGATCACAATAGCCAAGATATGGAACCAACCTGAATGTCCATCGATTGATGATTGGATAAGAAACTGTGGTATACATATATACACCATGGAAGACAACTCTGCCATATAAAAGAATGAAATTCTACAATTTGCAACAACATGGATGAGCTTGGAGAAACTTATGATGAGTGAAATAAGAAAAGCATGGAGGGATAAATACCATATGTACTCACTCATAAGTGGGAGCTAAGAGAGAAAGAAGGAAGGAAAGAAAGACCACAGTGGTGCATTGGACTTGCAGAGGGAGAGAACATTCCTTGGGGTACAAAGTGGAGTGGGGAAAGGGGGATGTGGAGGGAGGTTGGGGATAACTGGGTGGGGGTCATGGGGTATAATCACAATTTGTGGTAATGAGCATGCTGCCAGTTTGGATCTGGCCATATCATATCTTTGACATGAGTGCTGACAATGAGCTTTGTACCTCATGAATAGTCACAACCAATTAAATAAATAAATAAATAAAAATAGATGAAGAAAAAAAGGTTGGGGGTGGGGGGGATACTGTACAAAAAAAAAAAACCTTAAGGATCAAGCTGATCCACAAATGTAAACACAAGAGAAGGTATGAATCACATGGAACAATGGAACAAAGTAGAGAACTCAGAAAAGCCATGTATTTTCAGCCAACTGATCTTTGACAGAGGCAACAAGAACATACATTGGGGAAAGAACAGCCTCTTCAATAAATGGTACTGGGAAAACTGGACATCTGTTTGTAGAAGAATGAAACTTGATCTGTACCTCTCACCATATACCAAAATCAACTCAAAATGGATTAGAGATTTAAGTATAAAACCTGTAACTTTAAACTCCTAGAAGAAAACATAGAGGAAACGCTCCAGGATTTAGGACTAGGCAATGACTTTATGAATAACACCCCAAAAGCCCAGGCAACAAAAGAAAAAAATAAACAGATGGGACTATATCAAACTAAAAAGCTTCTGCACAGCAAAGGAAACAATAGAGTGAAAAGACATCCTACAGAATGGGAGAAAATATTTGCAAAATATGCATCTGACAAGGGATTAATATCCATAATATACAAGGAACTCAAGCAATTACACAGTAAAATAAATAAATAAATTACCCAATTAAAAAATGGGCAAAGGAACTAAATAGACACTTTTCAAAGGAAGACATACAAATGGCCAACAGGTGCACGAAAAAATGCTCAACATCACTAGTCTTCAGGAAAATGCAAATTAAAAACACATTGAGATATCACCTCACCCCAGTTAGAATGGCTATAATCAAAAAGATGGTGAGTAACAAATGCTGGCGAGGGTGTGAACACAAGGGAACACTCCTACACTGTTGGTGGGACTGTAAATTAGTACAACCACTATGGAAAACAGTATGGAGGTTTCTCAAACAACTACAGATAGATCTTCCATACGATCCAGCAATCCCACTTCTGGGTGTATACCCAAACGAATGGAAA
Organism: Galeopterus variegatus; assembly: GCF_000696425.1. Lineage (NCBI taxonomy): Eukaryota > Metazoa > Chordata > Mammalia > Dermoptera > Cynocephalidae > Galeopterus > Galeopterus variegatus. The sequence goes on from NW_007727345.1 coordinate 286,231, forward strand.
TCATCATGTTGAAGGGATACCTGCACTCCCATGTTCATCACAGTTCTGATCACAATAGCCAAGATATGGAACCAACCTGAATGTCCATCGATTGATGATTGGATAAGAAACTGTGGTATACATATATACACCATGGAAGATTACTCAGCCATATAAAAGAATGAAATTCTCCAATTTGCAACAACATGGATGAGCCCAGAGAAAATTATTCTAAGAGAAAAAGCCCAGGTACAGAAAGAGAAATACCACATGTTCTCTCTCATAACTGGGAGCTGAATCCATAAATAAGCAAGTGAACAATAGAGACAGAGAGAAAGAAACAAACAAACTCACAGTAATACATTGAACTTTTAGAAAACGAGAGGTGGAAAAGGGGAGGGGAGCAGGAGAAGGAGGGGGGGCTAATAAAGAATTGGTCAATAGACACAAAGAATGATTGCGTAGTGTAACGATGAATAAGCTAACTATTCTGGTCTAACCACCACACATTGTACACAATTATTGAAAATCAACATTGTACCCCACAAGTATGTATAATAATTTTTTTTTTAATTATAAAAAGAAAGCCTTACCAATACCATGGCTCTCTGTTGAATGTGTAGTCTGGGTCTGTGTTCAGGCCAATGACCTTCTATTGCTTACTCTTCTTCAAAGACAAAGTGAGAACAATATTATCAATGGAAAATAAACAGACTACTTACAGCACCACTATCCAACAGAAATTTAACACAAGCCACATACATGATCTTAAATTTTCTATTAGCCACATTAAAAAAACAAGAGGGCTGGCCAGTTAGATCAGTTGGTCAGAGCATGGTGTTTTAACACCAAGGTCAAGCATTCAGATCCCTGTACTGGCCAGCTGCCAGAAAAAAAAAAAAACATAAAATTAATTTTAATAAATTTATTTTATTTAACTCAATATATCCGACATATTGCCATTTCAGTATGTACCCAATTAAATAATCATTAAAATATTTTATATTTTTTATGCAGTCTGAAATACAATGTGTATTTTATACTTTCAACAATCTCAATTCAGACAAGCTTCATTTCTAGTGCTCTACAGCCACTATGTGGCTAATGGTTATCATACTGAACAGCACAGGCCTAAAGCAGAGGAATCAAGATTTGGGGCCCAGCTGCATATGAAGTTGTCTAGAAAAGCCTGCACCTAGGGAGGGACCTTGAGCTCATACAAAGTTGTAGCCCCTCCAGCGGAAATAGGAAGTCATCATTCCCTTGGGAAACTAACCATAAGAAGCGATTTGGTTCAGCTCCTTGTGATCTTCTGGGGTTATTTTTGGACAATCCTGCTTGTCACACCATAGAATGATATTGTTAATATCCAAAATAATTCATGTGTTCATCTCCTTCAGTAGCTCTTCCAAGAGCTTAATTAGATCATGGGATAAATAGGAGCAACCCGCTCTAAGAATGTCCAATCTTTTAGTCATTGACTCCAGATGTCACCAATGAAAATCACATGCAAATTGATAAAGATCATTTCCCTAATGAATCAATCATGTTTAACAAAGGCATGTTATTTGTCGGAAAATAATCCATCTACTTTACTATTATAGACAGTAGTAAAATAGTAGTTTATCTAAGAACTATAAATACACAATGAAAGAGGGCAGCTCCTGCTTGTTGTGAAAATCTATTAGTCCAAAGAGCATTTATATATAGACCTTATACATGTAGGATACCATGTCACGTGTTTATGGTTCTAGATTTTTTTATGTTACTCAGTGACATAAAATATTTATTTTTTCCAGATATTCTGCATAGTGTCAAAAGATTGCAATTCATAGATCTTAGTCTCAGAAGGGAGATATAACTCCTTTGGTCTCTTAAACAGTAATTAGACAAGTTTCAGCTAAAACTACAAAACAAGAAATACTCAGAAAGCTTGTTTGGAGTAACTGAGTTCAAGGTGAATTTTGCCTGGCTCAGTGATTATAGATGTCCTGAGGTGACATACAGTTGTCTCAGGAAATGTGCTTGTTGATTCTCTCCATTTCTCCTTTCGATTTTGCATTCAGACCCCCTTTAGTGATTTTCAGCTTCCCTAGAATGCTTCTTCATCCCTCTATTTTAGGAGTATGCAACAAAAACAAGACAGCATCTCTTCTAAATTGTCGTGTAAAACCTCTCCAGTGACTCTCACAGGATTCTTACCTGTAGACAGAATTTTCAACTAAATTCTGTGGCAAATTCTCCTTTCTAAATGCCTTTTCTTCTGGAAAATTCATGAAACTGAAAATCTAAACATAAATGGAGGCACACGCTTAATAGTACTGTGTAATTCTGAGCTTGAGGACTTGGTACCACACAACGATTTTGACTTTGACTTGGGTGCAACAGCAGCAGACATTTACTCCATCTTTTTAGAATAAACTTTTGAGGGAATTTCACAAGGTTATTGGGTATGACAACAACAATGACGATAATAATAACACTGGTATCCAATATCTATCGAGTGCTTATTACATGTAGGCATTGAACTAAGCATGTCACATGGCTCTATAATTCCATTTGTACAGCAACTTCTGAGAGAGGTACTCTAATTTTCCCCTGAGGGAATAGTAGAGGAAAAAGTAACTTGTCCAAACTTACCAGCCAATAATGGTGGAGATAGGGTTTGAACAGGCAATCTGATTTCAGTTCTCATCCTGCTTCTTTCTACACATACTATCACTTGTGAAAGAGCTAAATACCACTTATCAATTCAGACTCCTCTTTTCCCATAACTCTCTCTCTGCTCTATTCTGCACTGAAAACTCAGCTAAACATCTTTTCTTTGCTCCCAAAGCATGTTTGCATACCCTATCTCACACTTTTGCATTATTTAATTATCTGTTTACTCCTCAGTGTCTTCCACTTGATCTAAGTTTCTTGAAGGCAATGGTTTTTAACTGAGGGTAATTTTGCTTCCCAGGGCACATTTGGCAATGTCAAGTGACACTTTTGATTGTCACAGCTGGCAGGGAGGTGCTATTAGCATTTACTGGGTAGAGGTCTGTGATGCTGCTAAACATCTTACAATGCAAAGAACAGCCTCCCACTAGAAAGAAATATATGGTCCAAAATAATAATGACGAGGCTGATAAACCCTTCTTCAAGGCAAGCGAAACCATGTATTACTAGTCTTTGTACTCAGCATCCAGTACAATATCTAGTACATAATAAGCGCTCAATAGATGCTTGTTGAACAGAACTCAACTGATTTTGTGAGTTAGATAATCATGCTCCATTTTCTATTCATTTGAAAGGGCCTTCCCTGAACTTCCTGGGCTGAGTTGGTTTCTCCATCCTCAAGGAGCTATTATTATCTTAAGTCTCCCACCATATTGAAGAAAATCTCTGTATTTACATGCTTGTAGATGGTGACCTCTTATCAATCTTTGTTACCTTTGCACTCAGTTCCTGCTTCAACAAAGCAGTTTTTAAAGATACTATAAAAGGTTAAGTGAAGAAATACTAATAACTGACTTCTTGGTATTGCCCTTCTGGGAAGGCACAGCTACTCTTAGTCCCAAACATAGGGGCATGCAGCCTCAGGGGAACTACACCCAGAGAGAGTAAAATTGTCCGGGTGGAATGAACACTGACCTTGACTTCATTACATTTTTCTATTTTCTGTTTTTTTAATTAGGTAATCCTATAATATTCCATTACATGTAAGCTATAACAGCTGACCCTGTTCAAGTTTCTCTCAAACTTGCATTGCTCCCCGTTGAGGTTGTGATTTTATTTTATCTGTCCTTCACAGGTCTGAATAAGCATGTCACCAAAACTAGTCACTACTGCAGTAGGGACTTGATTTTCATGCAGAGTTATAAGCAAGCATTCCCTTGAGAACTTGCTACAGCAGTTGTGATTTTGTTCATTGAAAACAGGTGAAATACAATCAAGGGCCACAATTGGTAGCTCTCGTTCAAGGGCAAGAAAGTGGAAATCTTTCTCACAAAAGACATTGGAAAAAAAAGGTCCGTTAAATTTGATTGGATTATTAACAACCCATTCAAGTTTTGTTTTCATTAATGTTTACATTTGATAGCAGTCTGTTATTCTAATATTGGAAGAATAATGATAATCTTCATTTCCCCCAAATTTTTGATAAATTATTACCTGTAGTACCCTTTCCTTAGCTTAATATCCCAGTTTTTCTTATGCTATTCAATCCTTCTTTCTGGTTTAAGATTTAATTGTGATGTTTCTCTGGTATTTTTTTAAGCACTATATTAATGACCACTTGTCATTAGATCATTCCTTCTATATAAGAAACTGCTTCTACAACTTCCATTTTTATCTATGACAAAACAGATATTAGCAAATAAATACACCAAAAACAACTAGAAAATCTGGGAAAAATACAGAATAAAAATCATTGTAGAGAACTGGAGAACTTCAAAACAGCCAGGATTTGAGGGGCCAAGAACCCAACCAGACAAGAAGCTCAGCAGAGTAAGCTTTAACAGTCAAATGGATGAGTAAATTATAGTATATTTCTGCAGGGGGAAATTAAATAATAATAAGAATGAAATTCTGTTATACATGATAACAACGATAATTTCAATGAGAGAAATAAAGCAAACACAAGGGAATATAGACTATAAAACTTCATTTATTTAAAGTTCAAAAACATACAGAATTAATTGGTTGCATTAAGTCAGGATCGTAGTTGCTTTGGGGAGGGGATGTTAGTGACAGGAAAGGACATGAGAGAGGATTCTGGGCTTCTGGTAATTATTCTATTTCTTGATCTGAGTAGTGGTTACAGTAGTGTATTCACTGGTGAAAAAAGTTACTGAGATGTCCACTTATGATTTGTGCACTTTTCCTATGTATGTTACATTGTAGAATAGAGTTTATCCTCTAAAAATTCCATTACACATCACATGACAAAACAATATTCAAGTCTAGGAATAGATCCTAGACGTTTTTGGTGGTCGGGTTGCAAAAAGAAATTCCAATCTCAATATACTATTTATTTGATTAAGATATCCTTTCCTTCCTCCTACCACATATATTTGCCACTTACCATTACATTATATACTAACTTGTTTATTGCTTGTCCCCCTAACTAGCATGAAAACTACACGAAGGCAAAGAGTTTGTCTGTTTTATTCATTGTTGTATACTCAGTATCTGAAATGCTATATAAAATAATCTTGATAAATATCTACTGAATGAATGAATGAATCAAACTAATTATGGCCATTACTGGTCATTGATGCTTGCTTTCATTTAAATTTTGTTTGAATTTGTTTGAATTTCTCACACACTGAAATTTACTGTAATCCCTCAATAATTCCAGGTCATAAGCAACTTGCATGAAGTAGGCAATAGTAATTAAAAATGTAAAAGTCCTAGAAGATAATCCCTTAATCTTGTTTTAGCTATAATGAAGACACTACAGGGAGAAGACCAGAAAGCATTATAAAATGATCTTTTTGTTGAAGGAAGTTGCTTGCCAGCCAGATTCTTCTCCAAAAAAAGTTTTATTTTCCTGAAGGGAGAAAATAATATTTCCTGTCATTCAGAGAAGAGGGAGGAAAATATGGCTTCATGATATAGAATAATATAATTACTGACCTACTGTCCAGAATGACATGACCATCTGCTCTCTGGTAGGCACCTCTACCTAAAGCCCAGAGGGAAGGTGAAGTGTTACATGGTACATAACCTAAATAAGAATACTCCCTTCATGAAACAGGTGACACAAGCCCTGTCCCTACAGGGCAGGTAGCCCCAGAGCATGTGAACTCTGGTCCCAGATGAGCAGCACAAAAGCCCAGCGAGCTCAGGGCAAGTCTCTGAAGATATGAGGTTGAGTCTGTGAAAGTGGCTTTCAAGGGGTGAGCACAAAAAGAAGGAGCAGCAGTGGCCACAGCATGACAGGGGGGCATGGAGACATTTAATATAAAGAATAAAGAGAGAAAAAAAGGGAGTAGAAAAGAGAAAGCTAACAATAGAGTGGTTGCAGGAAAAAGAGAAAATGAACACGCGTCCGTTGGTATCCAGGGAAGCAAATCCAGTTCATGACTGAGCATTGAGTAAAGACGGAGCCACTTCATATAAAAAGATGTGGGAAGAGAGAAGAGAAGAAATGCTGAGGCAGCTGTCCTCATCCACAGGGCAAAGCGAAATGCATGTTGCTTTGTAAGGTCATTGATGGTTAATTTAGCTATTTACCAAATTCAGTTAATATTTCATTTTTAAATATTTTAAGTATTACATGGCTAATTTTAAAGAAAATTAGTGTCTCCAAAAACAATTCTAAAAGACTTTTAGTTTATGTATTTTTACTTACTTCCTTATTTATTTATTTTCAATTGACACATAATTGTACATATTTATTGGGTACAGTGTGATGTCTCAACACATGTGTACAATGTATAATAGTCAAATCAGTGTAACTGGCATATCTATCACCTCAGATATTTTCTTTTCTTCATGGTGAGAACACTCAAAATCCTCTCTTCTGGCTACTGTTTTTGTTTGTTTGTTTTCTCGAAGGTGATTTATTATACATATATATGGGGTGTAAAGTTTACTTTCAATAGTTGTGTACAATGGATGATAGTCAGATCGAAATAGTTAGCTTATCCGTCATTACAATATGTAATCATTTTCTGTGTCCATTTAACCAATTTCTCATTCATCCCCCTCCTTCTCCTCCTACCCTCCCCTTTTCTACCTCTGGTAACCACAGTTCTTTTCTCTCCTTCTAAAAGTTCAATATATTGTTGTGATTATTGGCTCTCTCTCTCTCTCTCTCTCTCTCTCTCTCTCTCATTTATTTATGGATTCAGCCCCGACTTATGAGTGCGGATTTGCAGTATTTCTCTTTGTCCACCTGGGTTGTTTAACTCAGAATAATTTTCTCCAGGCTCATCTATGTTGCTGTGAATGGCAGAATTTCATTTTTTTTATGGCTGAGTAGTATTCCATTCTGTATATATACCACATTTTCTTTATTTAGTCCTCTATCGATGGACATTTAGGTTGGTTCCATATCCTAGGTACTGTAAATTGAGCTGTGATAAATATAGGAGTGCAGGTATCACTTAGACATGATGATTTCCAGTCCTCTGGATATATACCCAGTGGTGGGATTGCTGGATCATATGGTAGTTCTATCTGCAGTTTTTTGATGAACCTCCACACTGTTCCCCATAACGGCTGTACTAATTTACAGTCCCACCAACAGTGCAGGAAGGTTCCCCTTTCTCCACATCCTCACCTCTCCTGGGCTATTTTGAAATATACAATATATTATTGTTAACCATAGTTTATATATTTTTAAATTACCAAATTCTTTTAAAATTACTAAATTCAGGACTGATGCTCAGAAAGCTTGTGCATGACAGAGGCACGTACTTTCCTTACACAGCAGAGAGGAAACAGAAGTAATACATGGCAAATTGCCTAAATAAGGATGATTTGAGGCATGCCCATAATCAAGATTGTATTTGAATGATATTTCTTCACTAAATAAGCATAGTAAAACCTAGTCAATGAATCTGCTTTTTTTTTTTGTACCCTGAATCCATGAAATTAAGGTTTGATTTTTTTCATAACATAAATATGGCTTAGGCTTGGTATTGAAAACTTCAGTGGGTCTACAGACACTGTTAAGAATTCAAAATTAAAACCAATGTTAAAACCTGTTAGAACCTATTTCTTTATTTTTTTTTTTAATGCAGGCTCGTGGAAAACATACCCTAGGTAGATTATTAAAGCTCTAAGCCGAAATCATTTTTTTTTCCACTGAAGTTAAAATGTTAATGAAATGTCTTTACCAGGGGCAAGAGAAAGGAGAGGATTAAACAAACTACTGTTCTGTAACTCTGCCTTAAGGGACAATATCCATGATGAACCTATTATCTCTTTTTCCAGGCAAGATATTTACTGAATCCACTTTTTAAACCAGCCAAAATTGCAAAATGCAATTCATTCTTTAAATAATTGGAAATCAGTATCGTGAATGGATTTTGATTGCTAGAAAAAGTGTTAGCTGTTTCTTATTAGCAAAGTGCAGCCAAAAATGAAGAAGAAAGACAAATAAAATATGGATTTGTTAATGGACGCTGGAAAAATAAGTGAGGTTTTCTGAATTTCTTAGTGACTGTGGAGTGAGTGTTTATTTCACAATGAAAAGACAGTTCTATCACAGCTTTGAAAAGTAAGTAGGGAACATATAGAAACTGGTATTAAATTAGGTTAGATATTTTTTCTCCCTGGCCACTTTTTAAGAAGACTTTTAAAAATAAAAAATTAAATATTAAATTACTTATTCAGATTTACTTTTTCTTACATTTGTTGAAGACTTAAAAGTTAAGGAAATAAATAGGCTTATTTATTCCAGAAGCAAATGGACTTTCATGATTTGGTAGAAAGAGTTGTCTTAAATCTGGAGATAGATCGAAAGAAAGGGCTCGGCTCCAGGATGAACTTTTAATTGGATGTATAGATTAGATCCAGTCCCTTAACTTTTGAGCATTCATTTACTCATCTATAAAGTGGAGAGAATAATACCATCCAGCAAATCTCAATACACACTGTGAAAATCAAGTTAGATAACAGAAAAAAACAGGCTGTTGTAAGTGACCTTCCTATTTTTCTGAATTTTGGCTTAAAGCCCCAAACCAAGAATATATAAAACAGACACCAAGGATTCTAAACACTCCTTCAGGATAGCAGAAAGTCCTGATACTCTGTCTTCCACCACCCCAATCAACTTGCATTTTGGAAATTCCATAGAAATGCAAGGAAGACTTTCTCTTCCCTGTAGGGAAGTCAAGGGAGATGCTTCTACCCAGCCAAGCCAAGTTGGGGGGCACCAAGAGAACCATTCAAGGAGACTCTGAAAGAAGGGGACACCAGCATCTCATTTCCTAGCTGCAGATGTTCATATGACACTACTGGGCTGCCACTGGAGTAAAAAGTGATGAGGCTGATATTGAAAGAAATCAGCAAGTGATCCCCCAAGAGCCTGGGACATACTCGAACATAGGAACTGATGATTGCTTCCTGCCTGGAGAAATGTGAATGCCAAAGTCTTCCTAAAGCACCCCTGATGTCAAGGCAAGGAGAGAAGCACAATGGGCAGCTCCCTGTAAACCAAATGGACACCACGAAGGTTACCAGACTCGAGCTGTCTTTAAGCCACACCTTCCCAAGAGGGTGATCAGCAATAAAATGCTATAGAGTACTTCAAAAGGTGGGAGCTTAGGGGTCAAGGAAATGCTTCACAAGAGGTCAGCAAGGGAATTCATAATCAGCATCAAGGAATGATGCAAGAAGGCAAATGTTCCATCAGGCTACACACAAATGGCCAAGGTGGAAATGCCCACATTTAAAGACTTGCCACACAAAAAACATCCACAACCTGATTGCAGCAGTCCCGGGGATGTGAGACATTTGATATTTTTCCACTTATATGCTCTTCTCTTGCTGAAAGAGCAAGAGGAGGAAGAGAAAAAGTGAAACAACAGCCATCCCCAACCTACCCACCACTGCCGGTCCACCATTAGGCATAAGCTAGAAAAAGGAGAAAAGTTTTGGATAGTATGTGAAAAATAAAGCTTTTATTTGGACTAATTTGAACCAGAAAGCTTTAGGATTTGCCAATGATAGCATTAAATATTAGGGAAAAGCAATCTAGTATAAAGGTAGTTGTATTAGTCTGTTTTATGTTGCTATAACAGAAATACCTGAGACTGGGTAATTCATAAAGAACAGAGGTTTATTTAGATTACGATTCTAGGACAGCTCCATCTGGCGTGGGCCTCAGGCTGCTTTGACTCATGGCAGAAAGAGGCAGGCAACCTGTGGGTACAAGCAGATCACAAGAGAGAGAAAAAGGGGAGGTTCCAGGGTCTTTTAAACAACCAGCTCTTGTGGAAACTAATAAAGCAAGAACTCACTCACTACCCCTTCCCCGCAGGGTGAGCATTAATAGGTTTGTGAGGGTTCTGCCTCCGTGACTCAAACAGCTTCCAACACTGCCACATTGGGGATCAGATTTCCACATGAGTCTGGGGGGGAACAACACATCCAAACTATCAGTAATGATTGGGGGGAAATATTAGAATCATTTCCTATGTGTACCCCATTGAATTTACACTGTACAATAAACTGGTTACATAGACTATAAGCATACTTTAAAATGGTTAAAGCAGTATAGCATTATTATGGCTTATGTCTGTTGTGATGTACTTATTTCAAATCATAAAGACATATAATGTGTTTACTTTTTTAATTTTATAGACAAATACTATAAGTGGAATAATATTTCCTCATTTTGATTATATTATTCATCCTCAAAATTCTCAAGAGGATTTTCATCTATGACAAATTTGAATAAGTCCCATATGTTTTAAAGATAAAGCACTAGCCCACTTCTTACATCTTCTCACTTATTTACTTCTTTGTTAACCATTGACATTAAGTATACTTGTTGCATTTCATGTACTTCAGACTTGTTTAAGAGACAGCTTTGTTAATATTTTTTCCATATTTTGCATTTATTAAATGCAAAAGTAAAACCTCCTTTGTTTAACCATCAACCTTCTTTGGCCTTTCATGGTTAAAGTTGGAGGTTTATTAAATACCCCCCTTATCTTCATTCAATTACTAAATCTCACCTGACACCTGGAATAATAACCTACAGATATATACCTTTCCTTCCATCATGCATGTCTTTAGCTTAGGCAAGAGGGGCCACTGACCTGGGCCCTCCACTTTTGAGAGCCAGCTAGTAGGACCTGCAAAAGCCTCCTCCCAGTTCCACCCTCCTGAGGGTAGATTGTAATATAAGTGGGCACGCCAAAGATCTGAAAGGTGGCCAGGAGGTGGCTGACTGTAGGAGGTATGAAGAGTTTAGACAGATGTGCCAAGTTGACCATATATGTGAGTATAAGACCCTCACAGAGCCAAAGGTGGGAAGATAAACAGATAGACTGCCTTGTTTGAGCACAAAACTTCATGGAGTCTGAGATTTCTAACCCCAAATCTGGCCTTCCAAATAATTATAGAGTTTCGTTCATCAAAGGAAGAGGATAAAACGTATTTTATTCAATAGTCTGTTGGCTTGATTTTTATGTGGCTTTAAATATCTAGGCATTTGGTGTATGGGCTCCATTTTTACTCTTGCCCTGGCCCTGTAATGTTAGGAGCAGGCGGCATAGCCACCATCCTCCATGTCATGTACCAGAGGTAGAGCTAAAGGGACACATGGAAAATGTATGTCATTCACTTTAAAAATAAATTGATTAGGAGATTGCTTAATATATTTTCTGTGCTTTGTTTTTACATTAAATTTTCAAGCTCTTCTTCAAAACAGATTTAACAGATACTTACGACTCAATTTCCCTGTCAGTCCCTGCCTGTTCTAGTAAATGTGAGCCCCACCACCCCTCCTAAGTGGACAGGGGACTGTCTAGCCCTTCCACTTGGTTTAGCTGACTGCATGAGGGTGGATACCTGACCTGAGCTGGACAAAATATAATTTCTCCCAAAAACAAGTTTCAAAGTTTTAAGAACTCTAAATAATCTGTTGGGCACTAGACATGATCAAATATACAATGACAAGGTGGGGTAGCCATGTGAGGCTTATGAGCAAATGGAGCAGAAGAACTCTGTCTGAAAAAGGAGAGAATCATAAAACAGACACACTCAGAGACGGTTAGCAAAGAGCCCTTATACTCTGTGAGACAGAGAGAGAAAGAAGGATGTTGCTTGATTTCTGCTGCTTTCCAGATCCTGCTTCCAGATCTAGTGACTGACAGCTGCATTTGCTCCTTTGAATTTTAGAAAGGTGCCTTCCCATACTTATATTAAGATAGGCATTTTATTTATGCTAACTTAAGTAGAATTTAAGAGCAGTCATCTTTCAATAAAGAACAAATAGGTTCTACCATCTCTAATTCTGTAATTCTATGACGACATGTCACATACAACCCATATGCAAAAATGAAATTAAACAAATTTCTACCTTTATAAAAATCCCATAATGTAAGCACTATTATTATCACCATTTTACAAATGAGAAAACTGAGGCACAGAGAAGTTAAGTAACTTGCCCAATGTCATTCAAGTAATATTTAATCCCATTCAGTCAGGTTTAAACACAGGCTGTGTGGCTCCAAGATTCATACTCTTAAGAATCATATTTACAGCATATCAATCATTTTTCTAAGATTCATGTTTTAGAGAAGACTTATTATACTCATAATTTATTTAGAAGTTACATTAAGCAGAGTAAGCAAAACAATGCAGCCATTAGAAGGAAACAGAAAATCATAAGCATATGGAATTGAGTTAGATATGCAGATTTAAAGTCATAAAACCTTTAACCTTCTTTTATAGAGTGTCTCACTGACCATCCTTTTTCAGACAAGTTACAAAGAAGATTGATATATGATAAAATTATTATGAAAATGAGGGGATTTATTTTAATTTTCCAATGAATAAGCAAACACAAACTAGAGAGTAATAAGGCCAAAAATTTATTAAGCACTCAGGAGAGCTTGAGTAACAGCTCTTGTGTGGCTGAGAATCTCATTGCAATGTAAAATAGTTTTGTATACAGCTTTCATTCCTCTATACATATATTTACCTAAGACATAAACTGACTAGTGTATTGTACAATTAAAATGTTTAGGGGGTTATTTTCCTACTAAAATTGATACCATTTTAAGATAAGGCCAAATATCTAAAAATAAGTTTTAGAATGTTAATGACCAAGAACGTAACAATAATAAGAAATGCCGTGTTTTGGATCATTAAGAATTAGATAATAATAATCTGCTATTTAAACTCTGAGATCAACTCTGTGGGGCACAGGAGAAAAATAAAAGGCAAAACCTCTGCCTCAAAGTCTGACTAGAAAGACAAAAGGGACCAATACAAAACAAGTACAGAGGTATAATAAGAACTTTTTTTGTGACAGCAGCAGCCACATTCACCTTGTAGGCAGCCTGCTGACAACGCAACAGCATTGACAGAAGGAGAGTCACCAGTGGAGCCCAGACAAAGAGGTAAGCAAGTGAGGACATGCAACTCTGTGGCCCAACCCACAGGAGGAATTACACGACCACACACAGTAGCATGCCTGTGGGTGGGAGGTATATGCAAACCCCATAAGACTGCCTTGATCTTGGGAAAGAAACATGCAGAACTCCCTAAGAGGGCAGAAACTCAGGGTACCCAAATAGAGTAAGGAAGGAATTCCCAATAACCACCAATCCATTCCCCAACCAGGGGAAGCAAGGTCCTGGGAGGATCCTCTGCCTGTAAGAAAGAGGAAAGAGAAAACTCACCCAGGGTCACCCATTCAAACTGAGGAGCTCCAGTATATACCAGCACTACCTGGGATGCCAAAAAGCCCACCAAAAGTCACCTAGCCCAACCAAAGAGCAACAGGAAACCCAGGTGGTTCTCCCAAGTACTTGAGAGCCCACCTCCATCCTCAATGGACCAACACAGTGTCACTAACATCAGGAAGGCATGACTAAGTGCCCCAGTGACTAAGCCACAGAGGAATTCACATAAAATTCCAACAATGAATACTGGTGAAGTACCACATAAAGACTACGCTATTTCATCTACCCAGAAACAATATTAAACACCCTACTCTATGGCCAATAAAAACACCTCCACAGGAGGAAGTCTCTCTCCTCAAAGTCTACTTAGAGTAGTACAAAAAACAATTGCTCTACCAGATGACAAGTCATCAATGTAGAGATACTAGAAATATGAAGAAAAAAGAAAATATGACAGCATCAAAAGAATGCAATAATTCTCAAATACCAGACCCTATAGAGAATGAAGTCCTCAAAATGACTGAAAAGGAATTCCAAGCAACAATCTTAAGGAAACTCAATGGGATACAAGAAGACTCAGTTAGATGACACAATGAAATGAGAAAAAGTATCCAGGATCTAAAGAAGGAAATTTACAGGGATATTAATACCTTAAAAAAAGGAATGTAGTAGAACTCCTAGAGTTGAAGGATTCATTCAATGAAATAGAAAATACATCCAAGAGCTTAAGCAGCAGGTTAGAGCAAGCAGAAGAAATAATTTCTGATCTTGAATGCGGTATTTTCTGAATGACCCCAGCAGAGAAAAAAATAAAAATAAAAAAGAATCAAAAAACAAGAAGAAAATCTAAGAGAGCTAGCAGAAAACCTTAAGCTCACAAACATACAAATCTTGGGTGTTTCAGAAAGGGACAAGAAAGGAAAATGTACTGAATATCTATCCAATGAAATAATAGTGGAAAATTTCCCATGTAAAGTGAGAGACATGAACCTTCAGATTCAGGTGGTTCAAAGATTTCCAAACAGATTCAATCCAAAAAGGACCTCTCTGAGACACATTATAGTTAAACTGGCAAAGGTGAAAGACAGAAAGAATCTTAAAAACATCAAGAGAGGGCCGGCCGGGTGGCGCACTGGATAAGTGCGCCGCTTGGGAAGAGCGGCGGTGCTCCCGCCCGAGGGTTCGGATCCCACGTACAGACCGGTTCCCGCTCACTGGCTGAGCGAGG
>NW_007727345.1:300805-352659 GCF_000696425.1 Galeopterus variegatus
CTAAATAGGCATTTCTCTAAGGAGAATACCTGTTTTTGATCAAGCCTCATGGAAAATTAGGCTTGTGTTTAAGAAGTTATGTATGAAAAAATATAAACCTTTAAGCACCAAAGTTACATTTGACCCAGTAAGATACTCACACCATGAGAGGTGCAAATAAATTAGAATCAGTTGTGATAAGAGTTTATTCAATGTGTATAAGAATAAACATGAAAGAGACAAGATTATATTGGCCTTTTAGAGAGATTATTCTTATTTCCATGTGGAAAACAATTGAAAGGAAAGAGACCCACCTAAAGACTATTGTAAAACTCCATATTGAAAAATTATGGCAGCACAAAATTCAAGATGTAGCGGTGGGGGTGGAGAGAAGGAATTAATTCAAGTGTTATTGTAGTGGTAGACTCAATAGAACTTGGTATTTGCTTAGATGTAGAGATTAAAGGGAAGGAGGGTCAAGAATAATGACTGGATATTAAATTGATTTGCATCTGATATTACCAACACAGAAAACACTGAAACAATTACTTTTGATCATGTGGGCTAGTGCCTTTCCATCAAAGCAGCATAAAATGATTGCTCTTTCAATATCATACTAATCTTGTTACTAACTAAATCTCCAGGTCTTTTCTTTATATAAACTTCTGCCAAGCTACTGTTTCCCAGTCTCATATTTTGTAGTCAAATTTTTTACCCATTATGCCAATTTGTGGCATTTCTTAATTTTGATGCTTTTGTTTGAAAATTTCTGAAATATGATTAAATATAATAAACATGATGAAATGTATAAATAAATTAAAATTTCTTATAGTTGTTTCTTTTTTTTTCTTTTACTGTCTATGAGATAAGTACCTCTATCATATAAAATAGAAAATAAAAATTTCTGTATGACTTCAGGAATCAAAAACATGACGATCGCTGTGAGAGACAGGAAGATAAATTTTAGCTCTATATAAGGAAAGATTTTCTAACACTTGTAGCTATACAAAAGTAGAATGAGATAGTAAATGCACTATCTCTGATAGTGTTTAGGAGGATTTAAGCATTATTGGAAAAATTAGAGCAAATGATCTTTAACATTTTTCCAACAGAAATAATAATAATTAAGAGTATTATACTAAAGCTAAAATGTGTGCTATTATTAGGATTTACAAAATAGAAAAAGTCTTCAGTCACAGAAAGATAAATACCACATGTTCTCTCATATGTGGAAGCTAAAAAAGTTGATCTCATAGAAGTAGAGAGTAAAATAGTGGTTACTAGAGGCTGGGAAGTGTGGAGAGGAGGGGGGAGTAGGAAGAGGATTGTTAAAGGATACAAAATTACAACTAGATAGGAGGAATACATTCTACTGTTCCATAGCACTGTAGCATAAATAAAGTAAACAACAATTCATTTTTTTTCAAATAGCTAGAAGAGAGGATTTTGAATGTCACCAACACAGAGAAATGATAAAAATTTGAGGTGATGGATATGCTAACTACCCTGATTTGATCATTACACATTGCACGCATGTGTCAAAACATCACAGTGTACCACATAAATATGTGCAATCATTATGTGTTGATTAAAAATAAATCTTTAGAAAGTAAAAATGTCTTTACTTATTATAATTTAATCCTATCTTGTTCTAGAGCTAAAATTCCTGCTGAATGCAGCAGAGAACAGTTTCTTCCATTTTAGGAATGTCTTTTGGCTTAAATTCTGTCAGATTCTTATTCTTTTCCAAAAGTGTTCAGAATCTCCATAACTATCCCAACCTGATATCTGGGAGTGTAGCTGAGCATAAGAACACACAGGCCAAGAGTCTGGAAGCTTCTCCTCGTGATGCCCTTCCAATTCTCACTGGGCTGTGCTAAGACGTCCCCAATCCTGTATGGTTACCAGATGTCCACACTCTACTAATCTGTGGGTTGGTGGGGGAAATGGGTGTTGTACTGAATGAAACCTGTGGCTGATATCCATTTTCCCTGTCATATTCTCCTCTCACTCTGACACCTCTTTGTCCTTGCCTCAGTCCTCTTCATATTCACTAGTTCTCTCAAAACTTCTTATCTACCCTGGAACATATGGAAATTCTGGATTCCTTCATGTCACATGCAAGCTGAGGGCAACTTAAAGAGCAATCAGGCCCATTCATCAAGCACTTCCTTCCACCAATGCTACCTCACTGCTGCCACACCATGTTGGATGCTACACTGCAACAGACAGATGACTTCTCTGAGAGTCTTGCAATCTTCCCAGGATACATATGAGAAAGTGAAGAACTGGGCTGAAAAACTTTGGATTCACATAAGTATACCTGGTATTTCTACCTTCCCTTCCCCTTCTCAGGATTTCTCTCCCAAAGAAAGGGATGGCCAAGACTTTTTGCTGCTTACTCCTTGCTCTTCTTTTTCTTCTTGTCTCTTTTTAGCACTGATCTATTGTCACAGTTAATCTGCAAAACAAGACATTCCAAAAGCTAAGTGGCTTAAAACAACCATCATATATTCTCACTTATACATCTGCAGGCTAAGGGTTGGGGACCAGTGAACCTAGTCAGGCTTGGCTGGCTTAACTCCAGGCTGAAGTTTGGATCCAAGTCAGCCTCTCCTGTTCCTCATCCTCCTTGGTCCAGCGGACTAGCAAAGCCACATTCTTCTCATGGCCATGCTGGAGGTGCAGATGGTCAAACCCAAACACGCAAACAAATTTCGATCTTGTGTTTATGTCACATCTATCAGCCTCCCATTAGCCAAAGTACTTTCCACCTACAATGAGACCAAGTCAAGTCACATGACCAAACCCAACATGAATGAGGCAATGATGCATACTCCACCCTTGGAGATGAGGAGGAGGTAGGTGAATAAGTGTGCACAATAGTCTAACAGACCACACTCCTCCTTCCAGCCCCCCAAAAGTTCTCTATTTCCTCTTTCTGTCTAACAAGAAGAGACAGAAACAGATTGGGTGACCCTGGCACTTCCATTTACCCTTCCATGGAAGGGCTCCATTGGATTACTGAAAAGAAAAACAACACTGAATAATATTTTTAATATATTATTCCCAAACAATTGCTAATTTAATTTAGTACTAGCCTGAGGTAAGCCCTCTACTGGTTTTAGTCATTTCATTCTTACCACAACCCAGTGTTACAATTTATTAATCCCTGTTTTACAACTGTGGACAATGAAAAAAATCAAAAACTTTGCCAAGGTCCCCCATATAAATGAAGGAAAAAGAACTCAAACCAAATTCTACTTGACTCAAGAATTTATTACCAGCAAGAATTCAAGTTCAGCAAGGAAACCTAATGAAATATTTTGTAAACTCTGAAAATATACCAGAAAGAAAACTCTAAGTTCATTAGACTTTAAAGGCCAAATCTTAACATTTCCTATAGACTTATTGTTTCAATCAGCATTCATCATACTGTCTCAGTGGTCATTGGCATGCTACTAATTTGTTTTGCTTAGTGACCTTATATTTTACTCCAGAATTCATGGTCCATGAGTCAGAAACCAGAACATTTTTTTATTTTGCATCATCTAGTCTCCAGATATAAGGCATTGCTATCTGTCATGGTAACTTTATATCTTAATTTGGGAAAATCAATAAGAGCAATAGGGGCAGTAGTCCTAGCAGTCACAGAGATCAGGAATGAAAATATACTGTGTGAAAAAAACAACAAAACAGCCATCTGAAAGACACATAAACCATAAAATACTAGGAGAAGTCCCAAAATCTGCCACCGTAAGTTATTACTATCACAAGGTGTGAAACCAGTAATGACAACAGCAATGATTCAAGTTAATTGAATTCTGGGCTCCCTTATTGTGATCTTCACACTCAAATAGGTGCCCAGGCCTCACTTCCTCTGACTAAAATAATCCATATAAAACCTTTCACTTTCTCCTTCCAATGTGCGTAATATGTAAGAAATAAAATCAAATGTATCTTTCTGTAAGCGATTTGCAAAATGGTTGACAGCATCCTATGCCCTTTGCTCCCTTTCTCCATAAAACTGTCCTCAGTTCACAATAGTCCTTTTTACATTATGTGCCAGGCATTGTTGTAGGCTCTGGAAGGCAAGAGAGATAGGTCAATGCTTTGCAGAGTTCATACTCTAGAAAAGAAGTATAGACAACAAACAATAAATAAATGAAAGATCATTTTATACAGTGAAAATTGCTATGAATTATGTAATGACGTCTGGGGGTTGGCAACTTTAGACTGTTGCCAAAGTATAAGAAAAGATCTTTCTGTGAATGAATATCAGTCAAGATAGTCAGTATTCTACTACGGTAACAAGTGACCCCAAAATCTCAACAGGACTGTCTGCTCCAGGTCAGAACAACCCTCTAGGGTAACTGACATTTGTACAGTGACTCAGCAACACAGGCTGGTGAGGCCTCCACATCCCTGCAACTGCGCCTTCCAAAACAGCCCTCTTCCTCACCCAACTTGGCAGGGGAAGAAAGACTGGAAAGTAGCACCGTCAAGGGCTTTTCACTGTCATCCTCCCTCACAGCCATCGGCCAGAGCCAATCACATAGCCCTGCCCAACCCCAACCATTCATTGGCGCTCTGCCCTCAAGATGTGGACCCTTCAGCTTGGCACACAAGAACAATCTTGACCTGTGCTCTCCCCTGTTCATCTCCCCAATCTCTTCCCCTCTCAGAAAAGAGTGAGGTGTGTTCAGATCTTCATACATTTACTTCTACTTCCTCAAAAGCTCTTCCTGCCACCATTGACCTCCCTCACTTTCTCTGGGATAATTCCTCCCTGTGTCTCATAACTCAAGATAACCAGTCATCTCATCTAGGGAATCTTTTGTGACTCTCCAAAGCAGGGTTAGTGTTCACTTCTGTGCCTCCATAGTACCCTATGCATACCTTTGTACCTGTTACTCTATTACTTGTTTCTCTGCCAGGCTCTCCACTAGACTGCAGACTTACAGAGAGCATAGCTGTGTCCTCCTAATTATTGTACTCCAACATAGGTTCTCTTTATTTAATTCAAATTAACATTTACTTGTACATCAAAAAAAATTGGAGAGAAAAAGATAAATTGTACACTAGATTTATTGTTGAGTTGACTGAGAATGTGGCATTATTCACCAAAAGAAGTGGAGAGAATCATGAAAACAAGCAGGTTTGATGCAAGAATAAAGAAAACTGTAATTTTTTGAGTGCCTGTCATATGCCAAGTACTGAGTTAGAAGTATCATGGAAATTCAATTCAGGTTTGGACATAATAAATTTAAGGTACTGCTAGAATAATCATGTGAACATGTCCAAAAGACAGTCCGGTTGTCATGGATAAAGACAAAGATTTGAGATTCATCCACCCAGCTGATAAATGGTGCCATAGTGTGGCTCCCTGTATCTCAAACTCTACATGAAAATACTTGATAGAAATGTAATATGGGAGCAAACCCCAGTCAACAGCTGGGAGCAAGCAGCTGATAAGCAAGAAGAAAAAGCACGTCTGACATCCTGAAGCAAGATATTTTTGGGAACTCTAAAGAGTGTATTCTATAGCAAACAGGAGCTAATGGGACAAGTGTGGGACAAATTAATTCTATCACACTTTTTACTGGTGTTCAGCTTGATTTTGCTGTCTTGACTATGCCCCACATCATTTTTACATCCTCCACAATTCCATGATGCATTAAAGCTACTACCATTTCTGAAAAGTAAGAGTCAAAAAGATCTTCCTGATAAGGAGGAAAAGAACAACATGGGCTGAAACGGACAAGGGAAGAATGAAATAGGAGAGAGAAGTAAAGAGCAGGAGAAGGAATTTAGCATAGAATCTTAAGGAGCAAATACCTTTCAAAGTAGGAGAAATATAGTTGAAGGGCTAGAGAAGAAACAGTTATACAGATGTTGATATTATCATGGTGTATTTCTAGTGAAATTCATTTTTAAAAGGAAGAAGCCAGAGGGAGAGCAAGAGAAGAGTGAAAGCCAATGAGAAAAAATGTAAATTAGTTACTACTTGATTAATGGTGAAACAAACAATTTTTAATTTGCAATTAGCTACTGGGTATTCTCTGAAAAGAAAATTGTTTTATCTACCAGTTGAAATACCACTTCCATCTGGTTTTACTTCTCATGTCATTTTTCTTTGAAGCAAGGACTAGTTAATTGTCAACACAAATCTGACAAATGCAACATATTTGCGGGGTCTGCCTGACTGCAGAAGAATCATGTGGCTGAAACAGTTCAATATACAGTACTTCAGCTCATGAAGACAGTCCCCTGAGATCAGTGCTTAAAACCTTCCTGTTTTGTGCTGTTTGCAGAGCTATACAGATTGTAGTAAACTGGAGACAGGAAATCTTTTGTTCATGACAGCTGAACTCACATCTTGCAAATAATGGAGTATTCCTTCATTATTGTCCTTCAAGCCTCTTTGATTTTTATTTCACTCATTCAGAATTTGCCATATATTGACTCATTCTGTGATGAAGTTTATTTTTCCTAAAACCTAGAAACTGAGTTTCCATTTCTAGAAAGTACCTAACCAAATTATTTTTAATGTGTATTCTGCATAATTAATATCTAGTTTTTAAATACTATACTCAGGAATAAACAAAGTTAAACAGCTTTATTATAAAATGT
This sequence comes from Galeopterus variegatus, assembly GCF_000696425.1. Classification (NCBI taxonomy): domain Eukaryota; kingdom Metazoa; phylum Chordata; class Mammalia; order Dermoptera; family Cynocephalidae; genus Galeopterus; species Galeopterus variegatus. Next base: position 307,418 of record NW_007727345.1, read on the forward strand.
CTAAGTTTTTTTTTAATATGTTAATGTTCATTGTGATTTTCCCAAAGGCAGTTATACTATGAAGTCTTTCTAAAAGTTATTTGACTTTGGAACCCCTTTTTCATGGAACACATTTTACGAACTATTAATCTAGCTTAAGGAATGCCAGGGCAGATTACATTTATTTTTGCAGCATCTACTGCGTGACTAGCATTGTGCTAACACAATCTGGGGAAGCAGAATGAATTCCTGTCTGAGTAAGACAGATAGTAAATTATAATTAATTTCATAATTTTAAGTGTGCAAATTACTGTAAAAGAAAAATGCAGTGGAATCTAAAAGGCTGGGAGGTGAAGGAAGGTTTCTCTGTGAAACGATGTTTAAGCTAAGACCTGCAAGATGGGAATGAATTTGTTAGATGAGGAGAGGCAGCAAGAGCATTGCAGGTGAAGGAAATAGCAAATGCAATGGGTGTGAGGCAGGAGAACGTATGGCCAATCTGAACAACTGATAACAATCAGGAAAGAAGCCCCTGTAGAGCTTTCTAGTTAGAGAAGACAGGTTTTGTACTTTACCCTTCCGATTCCAAACCATGAGGAATCTCCTTTTCCAGCCGATAATTAACTAGCTTTTGTGGACTGATACAGCCACTAAAAATGACCTGACAAGCAGGAATGAACATAAATCATCTCTTTGAAGGCACTGAAGAGCTACCAAAGCAACAGCAACCTAAGGGAACACAATTCTGGGGGGGAGGGGGGGAAGTAAGCTCAGAATGGTGAGGCAGATGTTGGGAGCCTCTTTTAGCCTCGAGGAATTAGCCAGCTTGAAAGCTTCAGCCAATAGGCTGAGAAGCTTAGCAGAGCACTCAGCATTTTCACAGGATTGAGGGGACAAATATTATGTCCAGGGCCCACCAAGCAGAAGGGACACAGGTTAAAATACTGAAGGGCCTCAGTTGGGAAAACCAAAAGACCAAAGGAAAACCTTCAGCTGGAAATATCAAAGGACAAACTCTAATGTGAGTGTTCACAAAGGCTAAATCTCAAGTTCAAACAACTTAATGTCTGTTTAATCAACTTAACTGCCTATAAGAAGCAAAAGTAAATTCTCTCAGGAGGAACAGATCATCACTCCAAGCCACAAATTATCTCTAAAAATTGTAAATCATAATTGAAGTCTATATAAGCCAGAAAAAGAAAAGCCTAGTGTATGGTTAGTGCTAGGGCTCAGAGACCCTTCAACCCGTTGTACAGACTGGGTCACAGACCCCTCATATGCCAGGCTGAATCACCAGACCCCTCACATACAGGTCCATGAGCTAGGTAATTGGGAAAGATCCTGGGAACCGTTGACAGCTGACATGAGATCAGTACTTGGCTTCCTCAGCAGCAGCAGCTTACAGCAGCCTCCAGCAGCAGTAGTGGACTCCCCATGGGCCCCCGGGGCATCCCAGGGGTGGGGGACCCTATGGATCAGAGCCACTGTTCTTTATACTTAAGTCCATAACCCAGGACACCTGGGTGCACATGTGCAATTACATTAGACAATAACTAAGGAACACCTGGACACACATGCATATTTACATCAAATGCTCAGCAAGACTCTAAACCCCTGAGGGACCCTGACCATTTATCTTCACTTTCCCTACACCTAGAATGAACAAAAATACAAGGATAAAAAGATAAGATATATAGAAGACTGCTTAAGAAACATTTGGTGCTTGGTAAAAACGTCTAACATACCTTGAAGTTTCAGCACAAGAGGAGTGAGGCATAGAGCTAAGCAATATTTCAAGAGCTAATGACCAAAAGTTTTCTGAAACTAATGAAAAATATAAAGCCACAGATAAAAGATCCACTGTGACTCCCAAGTAGAATAAATACAAAGAAAACCACACCTAGACAATACCGTGGCAAAACTATAGAAAATAAAAGATAAATAGACAACCTTAAAAACAGCAAGAGAGGGCCGGCCTGTGGCTCACTCGGTAGAGTGCGGTGCTGATAACACCAAGGCCACGGGTTCGGATCCCATATAGGGATGGCCGGTTCGCTCACTGCCTGAGCGTGGTGCTGACAACACCAAGTCAAGGGTTAAGATCCCCTTACCGGTCATCTTTTTAAAAAAAAAAAAAAAAACAGCAAGAGAGAACAGGAAGCATTACCTCCAAAAAATCAACAATGAGATTGAAAGCGGACTTCCCAACAACAGCACGAAAAAAAAAAGTAGAAGTCAAACAATATGTTCAAAATGTTGAAAGAAAATAGCTGCCAAACTAGAATTCTATATCCAGCAAAAAATTTACTTTAAAAAATGAAGGCAAAATAAAAACATGTTCAAATAAATAAAAATTGAGAGTATTACGCTCCAGCAGACCTATACTAAACATACAAACATGGGGTCTTCAGACAGAAAAATAATAATCATCGATGAAAGCATGGAAATAACATAAGGAATGAAGACTAATGGAGAGGATAAATATTGAGGCTAAATAAAAATTGGCTTTATTAAACAAAAGTTATGTCTAGAGGTCAAATTTGAGAGGTCCTCAAAAGATTTTTACAATCTTTTTATTCCATTTTTCTACTTTTTGAAGTACTTTCATGTGTGTGTATGTATATAGATATACATACATATACATATAAATATATGCTCATACACAAAACATAAGACAAAAATAGCACAAAAGTCTAGGGGAAGCTAAATAAAATTTTCTAAGGTTTTCACATTGTCCAGAAAGTAATAAAAAAACAATTTATATTGCACTTTATAAGCAAAAGATGCATGTTGTGAAATGTATGGCAACTACTAAAGAAAAATAAAATAGTGGGTAACTAACAATGGACAAGGAAGTATGGAATTAAAATTCTTAACTGCTACTTCTGTCATGATGGATTAGATGCTAAACTTGCTCTAACACCATAAGCAACTAGAAAACTGGACAAATTATGTAAAACAACTGTTTTAAGGACATTGGAATGAAGACAGCACAGGACTGTAATCCCTGAGAAAAGGAAAACAAATGAGGTAGGACCTACTAATGCCTCAGCTACTCATGTGGAGTCATTTTTAAAGCTACAACACAGAATGGTTTAACCAGAGTGTGTATGTCTCACTGAAATGAGGAACTAGGAAACAGGGTTCGAGAACACTTAATGTAGCTGGAATTTGCAGGACAAACTTACCATAGAGAAGGAAGAGATGCAGAAAAAGAGATCTAGAAATCTGCATAGGGATCCTTTTAATCTGCTACTAAACAACAAGCTGTGCATAGATAGGTTAAAACTCTACACGGACAGGCAAAAACTGTCAAGGTCCAGCTGAACAATTTCCAAAGCTCAGGCAGGGTTGGGAGACATTCTAGTTCCAACCAGTCAGTGTGGCAAAGCTTTTTTCCATATCTGGTATGTTAAATAAGGTTCCAGAAGGGTCATGTCTTAGTAATAGAGCTAAACGAGTCCTAGACTAAAGGCTACTCTAAATCTGCTCTTTAAAAATAGATGAAGAAAAAACAAACAAATGGGACTATATCAAACTAAAACGCTTCTGCACAGCAAAGGAAACAATAAACAGAGTGAAACAACAACCTACAGCCTAGGAGAAAAATTTTGCTAACTATTCATCCAACAAAGGGATTAATATCCATAATATACAAGGAACTCAAGCAATTACACAGTAAAATAAATAAATAAATTACCCAATTAAAAAATGGGCAAAGGAACTGAATAGACACTTTTCAAAGGAAGACATACAAATGGCCAACAGATGCACGAAAAAATGCTCAACATCACTAGTCTTCAGGAAAATGCAAATTAAAAACACATTGAGATATCACCTCACCCCAGTTAGAATGGCTATAATCAAAAAGATGGTGAGTAACAAATGCTGGCGAGGGTGTGAACACAAGGGAACACTCCTACACTGTTGGTGGGACTGTAAATTAGTACAACCACTATGGAAAACAGTATGGAGGTTTCTCAAACAACTACAGATAGATCTTCCATACGATCCAGCAATCCCACTTCTGGGTGTATACCCAAACGAATGGAAATCATCATGTTGAAGGGATACCTGCACTCCCATGTTCATCACAGTTCTGATCACAATAGCCAAGATATGGAACCAACCTGAATGTCCATCGATTGATGATTGGATAAGAAACTGTGGTATACATATATACACCATGGAAGACAACTCTGCCATATAAAAGAATGAAATTCTACAATTTGCAACAACATGGATGAGCTTGGAGAAACTTATGATGAGTGAAATAAGAAAAGCATGGAGGGATAAATACCATATGTACTCACTCATAAGTGGGAGCTAAGAGAGAAAGAAGGAAGGAAAGAAAGACCACAGTGGTGCATTGGACTTGCAGAGGGAGAGAACATTCCTTGGGGTACAAAGTGGAGTGGGGAAAGGGGGATGTGGAGGGAGGTTGGGGATAACTGGGTGGGGGTCATGGGGTATAATCACAATTTGTGGTAATGAGCATGCTGCCAGTTTGGATCTGGCCATATCATATCTTTGACATGAGTGCTGACAATGAGCTTTGTACCTCATGAATAGTCACAACCAATTAAATAAATAAATAAATAAAAATAGATGAAGAAAAAAAGGTTGGGGGTGGGGGGGATACTGTACAAAAAAAAAAAACCTTAAGGATCAAGCTGATCCACAAATGTAAACACAAGAGAAGGTATGAATCACATGGAACAATGGAACAAAGTAGAGAACTCAGAAAAGCCATGTATTTTCAGCCAACTGATCTTTGACAGAGGCAACAAGAACATACATTGGGGAAAGAACAGCCTCTTCAATAAATGGTACTGGGAAAACTGGACATCTGTTTGTAGAAGAATGAAACTTGATCTGTACCTCTCACCATATACCAAAATCAACTCAAAATGGATTAGAGATTTAAGTATAAAACCTGTAACTTTAAACTCCTAGAAGAAAACATAGAGGAAACGCTCCAGGATTTAGGACTAGGCAATGACTTTATGAATAACACCCCAAAAGCCCAGGCAACAAAAGAAAAAAATAAACAGATGGGACTATATCAAACTAAAAAGCTTCTGCACAGCAAAGGAAACAATAGAGTGAAAAGACATCCTACAGAATGGGAGAAAATATTTGCAAAATCTGCATCTGACAAGGGATTAATATCCATAATATACAAGGAACTCAAGCAATTACACAGTAAAATAAATAAATAAATTACCCAATTAAAAAATGGGCAAAGGAACTAAATAGACACTTTTCAAAGGAAGACATACAAATGGCCAACAGGTGCACGAAAAAATGCTCAACATCACTAGTCTTCAGGAAAATGCAAATTAAAAACACATTGAGATATCACCTCACCCCAGTTAGAATGGCTATAATCAAAAAGATGGTGAATAACAAATGCTGGCGAGGGTGTGAACACAAGGGAACACTCCTACACTGTTGGTGGGACTGTAAATTAGTACAACCACTATGGAAAACAGTATGGAGGTTTCTCAAACAACTACAGATAGATCTTCCATACGATCCAGCAATCCCACTTCTGGGTGTATACCCAAACGAATGGAAATCATCATGTTGAAGGGATACCTGCACTCCCATGTTCATCACAGTTCTGATCACAATAGCCAAGATATGGAACCAACCTGAATGTCCATCGATTGATGATTGGATAAGAAACTGTGGTATACATATATACACCATGGAAGATTACTCAGCCATATAAAAGAATGAAATTCTCCAATTTGCAACAACATGGATGAGCCCAGAGAAAATTATTCTAAGAGAAAAAGCCCAGGTACAGAAAGAGAAATACCACATGTTCTCTCTCATAACTGGGAGCTGAATCCATAAATAAGCAAGTGAACAATAGAGACAGAGAGAAAGAAACAAACAAACTCACAGTAATACATTGAACTTTTAGAAAACGAGAGGTGGAAAAGGGGAGGGGAGCAGGAGAAGGAGGGGGGGCTAATAAAGAATTGGTCAATAGACACAAAGAATGATTGCGTAGTGTAACGATGAATAAGCTAACTATTCTGGTCTAACCACCACACATTGTACACAATTATTGAAAATCAACATTGTACCCCACAAGTATGTATAATAATTTTTTTTTTAATTATAAAAAGAAAGCCTTACCAATACCATGGCTCTCTGTTGAATGTGTAGTCTGGGTCTGTGTTCAGGCCAATGACCTTCTATTGCTTACTCTTCTTCAAAGACAAAGTGAGAACAATATTATCAATGGAAAATAAACAGACTACTTACAGCACCACTATCCAACAGAAATTTAACACAAGCCACATACATGATCTTAAATTTTCTATTAGCCACATTAAAAAAACAAGAGGGCTGGCCAGTTAGATCAGTTGGTCAGAGCATGGTGTTTTAACACCAAGGTCAAGCATTCAGATCCCTGTACTGGCCAGCTGCCAGAAAAAAAAAAAAACATAAAATTAATTTTAATAAATTTATTTTATTTAACTCAATATATCCGACATATTGCCATTTCAGTATGTACCCAATTAAATAATCATTAAAATATTTTATATTTTTTATGCAGTCTGAAATACAATGTGTATTTTATACTTTCAACAATCTCAATTCAGACAAGCTTCATTTCTAGTGCTCTACAGCCACTATGTGGCTAATGGTTATCATACTGAACAGCACAGGCCTAAAGCAGAGGAATCAAGATTTGGGGCCCAGCTGCATATGAAGTTGTCTAGAAAAGCCTGCACCTAGGGAGGGACCTTGAGCTCATACAAAGTTGTAGCCCCTCCAGCGGAAATAGGAAGTCATCATTCCCTTGGGAAACTAACCATAAGAAGCGATTTGGTTCAGCTCCTTGTGATCTTCTGGGGTTATTTTTGGACAATCCTGCTTGTCACACCATAGAATGATATTGTTAATATCCAAAATAATTCATGTGTTCATCTCCTTCAGTAGCTCTTCCAAGAGCTTAATTAGATCATGGGATAAATAGGAGCAACCCGCTCTAAGAATGTCCAATCTTTTAGTCATTGACTCCAGATGTCACCAATGAAAATCACATGCAAATTGATAAAGATCATTTCCCTAATGAATCAATCATGTTTAACAAAGGCATGTTATTTGTCGGAAAATAATCCATCTACTTTACTATTATAGACAGTAGTAAAATAGTAGTTTATCTAAGAACTATAAATACACAATGAAAGAGGGCAGCTCCTGCTTGTTGTGAAAATCTATTAGTCCAAAGAGCATTTATATATAGACCTTATACATGTAGGATACCATGTCACGTGTTTATGGTTCTAGATTTTTTTATGTTACTCAGTGACATAAAATATTTATTTTTTCCAGATATTCTGCATAGTGTCAAAAGATTGCAATTCATAGATCTTAGTCTCAGAAGGGAGATATAACTCCTTTGGTCTCTTAAACAGTAATTAGACAAGTTTCAGCTAAAACTACAAAACAAGAAATACTCAGAAAGCTTGTTTGGAGTAACTGAGTTCAAGGTGAATTTTGCCTGGCTCAGTGATTATAGATGTCCTGAGGTGACATACAGTTGTCTCAGGAAATGTGCTTGTTGATTCTCTCCATTTCTCCTTTCGATTTTGCATTCAGACCCCCTTTAGTGATTTTCAGCTTCCCTAGAATGCTTCTTCATCCCTCTATTTTAGGAGTATGCAACAAAAACAAGACAGCATCTCTTCTAAATTGTCGTGTAAAACCTCTCCAGTGACTCTCACAGGATTCTTACCTGTAGACAGAATTTTCAACTAAATTCTGTGGCAAATTCTCCTTTCTAAATGCCTTTTCTTCTGGAAAATTCATGAAACTGAAAATCTAAACATAAATGGAGGCACACGCTTAATAGTACTGTGTAATTCTGAGCTTGAGGACTTGGTACCACACAACGATTTTGACTTTGACTTGGGTGCAACAGCAGCAGACATTTACTCCATCTTTTTAGAATAAACTTTTGAGGGAATTTCACAAGGTTATTGGGTATGACAACAACAATGACGATAATAATAACACTGGTATCCAATATCTATCGAGTGCTTATTACATGTAGGCATTGAACTAAGCATGTCACATGGCTCTATAATTCCATTTGTACAGCAACTTCTGAGAGAGGTACTCTAATTTTCCCCTGAGGGAATAGTAGAGGAAAAAGTAACTTGTCCAAACTTACCAGCCAATAATGGTGGAGATAGGGTTTGAACAGGCAATCTGATTTCAGTTCTCATCCTGCTTCTTTCTACACATACTATCACTTGTGAAAGAGCTAAATACCACTTATCAATTCAGACTCCTCTTTTCCCATAACTCTCTCTCTGCTCTATTCTGCACTGAAAACTCAGCTAAACATCTTTTCTTTGCTCCCAAAGCATGTTTGCATACCCTATCTCACACTTTTGCATTATTTAATTATCTGTTTACTCCTCAGTGTCTTCCACTTGATCTAAGTTTCTTGAAGGCAATGGTTTTTAACTGAGGGTAATTTTGCTTCCCAGGGCACATTTGGCAATGTCAAGTGACACTTTTGATTGTCACAGCTGGCAGGGAGGTGCTATTAGCATTTACTGGGTAGAGGTCTGTGATGCTGCTAAACATCTTACAATGCAAAGAACAGCCTCCCACTAGAAAGAAATATATGGTCCAAAATAATAATGACGAGGCTGATAAACCCTTCTTCAAGGCAAGCGAAACCATGTATTACTAGTCTTTGTACTCAGCATCCAGTACAATATCTAGTACATAATAAGCGCTCAATAGATGCTTGTTGAACAGAACTCAACTGATTTTGTGAGTTAGATAATCATGCTCCATTTTCTATTCATTTGAAAGGGCCTTCCCTGAACTTCCTGGGCTGAGTTGGTTTCTCCATCCTCAAGGAGCTATTATTATCTTAAGTCTCCCACCATATTGAAGAAAATCTCTGTATTTACATGCTTGTAGATGGTGACCTCTTATCAATCTTTGTTACCTTTGCACTCAGTTCCTGCTTCAACAAAGCAGTTTTTAAAGATACTATAAAAGGTTAAGTGAAGAAATACTAATAACTGACTTCTTGGTATTGCCCTTCTGGGAAGGCACAGCTACTCTTAGTCCCAAACATAGGGGCATGCAGCCTCAGGGGAACTACACCCAGAGAGAGTAAAATTGTCCGGGTGGAATGAACACTGACCTTGACTTCATTACATTTTTCTATTTTCTGTTTTTTTAATTAGGTAATCCTATAATATTCCATTACATGTAAGCTATAACAGCTGACCCTGTTCAAGTTTCTCTCAAACTTGCATTGCTCCCCGTTGAGGTTGTGATTTTATTTTATCTGTCCTTCACAGGTCTGAATAAGCATGTCACCAAAACTAGTCACTACTGCAGTAGGGACTTGATTTTCATGCAGAGTTATAAGCAAGCATTCCCTTGAGAACTTGCTACAGCAGTTGTGATTTTGTTCATTGAAAACAGGTGAAATACAATCAAGGGCCACAATTGGTAGCTCTCGTTCAAGGGCAAGAAAGTGGAAATCTTTCTCACAAAAGACATTGGAAAAAAAAGGTCCGTTAAATTTGATTGGATTATTAACAACCCATTCAAGTTTTGTTTTCATTAATGTTTACATTTGATAGCAGTCTGTTATTCTAATATTGGAAGAATAATGATAATCTTCATTTCCCCCAAATTTTTGATAAATTATTACCTGTAGTACCCTTTCCTTAGCTTAATATCCCAGTTTTTCTTATGCTATTCAATCCTTCTTTCTGGTTTAAGATTTAATTGTGATGTTTCTCTGGTATTTTTTTAAGCACTATATTAATGACCACTTGTCATTAGATCATTCCTTCTATATAAGAAACTGCTTCTACAACTTCCATTTTTATCTATGACAAAACAGATATTAGCAAATAAATACACCAAAAACAACTAGAAAATCTGGGAAAAATACAGAATAAAAATCATTGTAGAGAACTGGAGAACTTCAAAACAGCCAGGATTTGAGGGGCCAAGAACCCAACCAGACAAGAAGCTCAGCAGAGTAAGCTTTAACAGTCAAATGGATGAGTAAATTATAGTATATTTCTGCAGGGGGAAATTAAATAATAATAAGAATGAAATTCTGTTATACATGATAACAACGATAATTTCAATGAGAGAAATAAAGCAAACACAAGGGAATATAGACTATAAAACTTCATTTATTTAAAGTTCAAAAACATACAGAATTAATTGGTTGCATTAAGTCAGGATCGTAGTTGCTTTGGGGAGGGGATGTTAGTGACAGGAAAGGACATGAGAGAGGATTCTGGGCTTCTGGTAATTATTCTATTTCTTGATCTGAGTAGTGGTTACAGTAGTGTATTCACTGGTGAAAAAAGTTACTGAGATGTCCACTTATGATTTGTGCACTTTTCCTATGTATGTTACATTGTAGAATAGAGTTTATCCTCTAAAAATTCCATTACACATCACATGACAAAACAATATTCAAGTCTAGGAATAGATCCTAGACGTTTTTGGTGGTCGGGTTGCAAAAAGAAATTCCAATCTCAATATACTATTTATTTGATTAAGATATCCTTTCCTTCCTCCTACCACATATATTTGCCACTTACCATTACATTATATACTAACTTGTTTATTGCTTGTCCCCCTAACTAGCATGAAAACTACACGAAGGCAAAGAGTTTGTCTGTTTTATTCATTGTTGTATACTCAGTATCTGAAATGCTATATAAAATAATCTTGATAAATATCTACTGAATGAATGAATGAATCAAACTAATTATGGCCATTACTGGTCATTGATGCTTGCTTTCATTTAAATTTTGTTTGAATTTGTTTGAATTTCTCACACACTGAAATTTACTGTAATCCCTCAATAATTCCAGGTCATAAGCAACTTGCATGAAGTAGGCAATAGTAATTAAAAATGTAAAAGTCCTAGAAGATAATCCCTTAATCTTGTTTTAGCTATAATGAAGACACTACAGGGAGAAGACCAGAAAGCATTATAAAATGATCTTTTTGTTGAAGGAAGTTGCTTGCCAGCCAGATTCTTCTCCAAAAAAAGTTTTATTTTCCTGAAGGGAGAAAATAATATTTCCTGTCATTCAGAGAAGAGGGAGGAAAATATGGCTTCATGATATAGAATAATATAATTACTGACCTACTGTCCAGAATGACATGACCATCTGCTCTCTGGTAGGCACCTCTACCTAAAGCCCAGAGGGAAGGTGAAGTGTTACATGGTACATAACCTAAATAAGAATACTCCCTTCATGAAACAGGTGACACAAGCCCTGTCCCTACAGGGCAGGTAGCCCCAGAGCATGTGAACTCTGGTCCCAGATGAGCAGCACAAAAGCCCAGCGAGCTCAGGGCAAGTCTCTGAAGATATGAGGTTGAGTCTGTGAAAGTGGCTTTCAAGGGGTGAGCACAAAAAGAAGGAGCAGCAGTGGCCACAGCATGACAGGGGGGCATGGAGACATTTAATATAAAGAATAAAGAGAGAAAAAAAGGGAGTAGAAAAGAGAAAGCTAACAATAGAGTGGTTGCAGGAAAAAGAGAAAATGAACACGCGTCCGTTGGTATCCAGGGAAGCAAATCCAGTTCATGACTGAGCATTGAGTAAAGACGGAGCCACTTCATATAAAAAGATGTGGGAAGAGAGAAGAGAAGAAATGCTGAGGCAGCTGTCCTCATCCACAGGGCAAAGCGAAATGCATGTTGCTTTGTAAGGTCATTGATGGTTAATTTAGCTATTTACCAAATTCAGTTAATATTTCATTTTTAAATATTTTAAGTATTACATGGCTAATTTTAAAGAAAATTAGTGTCTCCAAAAACAATTCTAAAAGACTTTTAGTTTATGTATTTTTACTTACTTCCTTATTTATTTATTTTCAATTGACACATAATTGTACATATTTATTGGGTACAGTGTGATGTCTCAACACATGTGTACAATGTATAATAGTCAAATCAGTGTAACTGGCATATCTATCACCTCAGATATTTTCTTTTCTTCATGGTGAGAACACTCAAAATCCTCTCTTCTGGCTACTGTTTTTGTTTGTTTGTTTTCTCGAAGGTGATTTATTATACATATATATGGGGTGTAAAGTTTACTTTCAATAGTTGTGTACAATGGATGATAGTCAGATCGAAATAGTTAGCTTATCCGTCATTACAATATGTAATCATTTTCTGTGTCCATTTAACCAATTTCTCATTCATCCCCCTCCTTCTCCTCCTACCCTCCCCTTTTCTACCTCTGGTAACCACAGTTCTTTTCTCTCCTTCTAAAAGTTCAATATATTGTTGTGATTATTGGCTCTCTCTCTCTCTCTCTCTCTCTCTCTCTCTCTCATTTATTTATGGATTCAGCCCCGACTTATGAGTGCGGATTTGCAGTATTTCTCTTTGTCCACCTGGGTTGTTTAACTCAGAATAATTTTCTCCAGGCTCATCTATGTTGCTGTGAATGGCAGAATTTCATTTTTTTTATGGCTGAGTAGTATTCCATTCTGTATATATACCACATTTTCTTTATTTAGTCCTCTATCGATGGACATTTAGGTTGGTTCCATATCCTAGGTACTGTAAATTGAGCTGTGATAAATATAGGAGTGCAGGTATCACTTAGACATGATGATTTCCAGTCCTCTGGATATATACCCAGTGGTGGGATTGCTGGATCATATGGTAGTTCTATCTGCAGTTTTTTGATGAACCTCCACACTGTTCCCCATAATGGCTGTACTAATTTACAGTCCCACCAACAGTGCAGGAAGGTTCCCCTTTCTCCACATCCTCACCTCTCCTGGGCTATTTTGAAATATACAATATATTATTGTTAACCATAGTTTATATATTTTTAAATTACCAAATTCTTTTAAAATTACTAAATTCAGGACTGATGCTCAGAAAGCTTGTGCATGACAGAGGCACGTACTTTCCTTACACAGCAGAGAGGAAACAGAAGTAATACATGGCAAATTGCCTAAATAAGGATGATTTGAGGCATGCCCATAATCAAGATTGTATTTGAATGATATTTCTTCACTAAATAAGCATAGTAAAACCTAGTCAATGAATCTGCTTTTTTTTTTTGTACCCTGAATCCATGAAATTAAGGTTTGATTTTTTTCATAACATAAATATGGCTTAGGCTTGGTATTGAAAACTTCAGTGGGTCTACAGACACTGTTAAGAATTCAAAATTAAAACCAATGTTAAAACCTGTTAGAACCTATTTCTTTATTTTTTTTTTTAATGCAGGCTCGTGGAAAACATACCCTAGGTAGATTATTAAAGCTCTAAGCCGAAATCATTTTTTTTTCCACTGAAGTTAAAATGTTAATGAAATGTCTTTACCAGGGGCAAGAGAAAGGAGAGGATTAAACAAACTACTGTTCTGTAACTCTGCCTTAAGGGACAATATCCATGATGAACCTATTATCTCTTTTTCCAGGCAAGATATTTACTGAATCCACTTTTTAAACCAGCCAAAATTGCAAAATGCAATTCATTCTTTAAATAATTGGAAATCAGTATCGTGAATGGATTTTGATTGCTAGAAAAAGTGTTAGCTGTTTCTTATTAGCAAAGTGCAGCCAAAAATGAAGAAGAAAGACAAATAAAATATGGATTTGTTAATGGACGCTGGAAAAATAAGTGAGGTTTTCTGAATTTCTTAGTGACTGTGGAGTGAGTGTTTATTTCACAATGAAAAGACAGTTCTATCACAGCTTTGAAAAGTAAGTAGGGAACATATAGAAACTGGTATTAAATTAGGTTAGATATTTTTTCTCCCTGGCCACTTTTTAAGAAGACTTTTAAAAATAAAAAATTAAATATTAAATTACTTATTCAGATTTACTTTTTCTTACATTTGTTGAAGACTTAAAAGTTAAGGAAATAAATAGGCTTATTTATTCCAGAAGCAAATGGACTTTCATGATTTGGTAGAAAGAGTTGTCTTAAATCTGGAGATAGATCGAAAGAAAGGGCTCGGCTCCAGGATGAACTTTTAATTGGATGTATAGATTAGATCCAGTCCCTTAACTTTTGAGCATTCATTTACTCATCTATAAAGTGGAGAGAATAATACCATCCAGCAAATCTCAATACACACTGTGAAAATCAAGTTAGATAACAGAAAAAAACAGGCTGTTGTAAGTGACCTTCCTATTTTTCTGAATTTTGGCTTAAAGCCCCAAACCAAGAATATATAAAACAGACACCAAGGATTCTAAACACTCCTTCAGGATAGCAGAAAGTCCTGATACTCTGTCTTCCACCACCCCAATCAACTTGCATTTTGGAAATTCCATAGAAATGCAAGGAAGACTTTCTCTTCCCTGTAGGGAAGTCAAGGGAGATGCTTCTACCCAGCCAAGCCAAGTTGGGGGGCACCAAGAGAACCATTCAAGGAGACTCTGAAAGAAGGGGACACCAGCATCTCATTTCCTAGCTGCAGATGTTCATATGACACTACTGGGCTGCCACTGGAGTAAAAAGTGATGAGGCTGATATTGAAAGAAATCAGCAAGTGATCCCCCAAGAGCCTGGGACATACTCGAACATAGGAACTGATGATTGCTTCCTGCCTGGAGAAATGTGAATGCCAAAGTCTTCCTAAAGCACCCCTGATGTCAAGGCAAGGAGAGAAGCACAATGGGCAGCTCCCTGTAAACCAAATGGACACCACGAAGGTTACCAGACTCGAGCTGTCTTTAAGCCACACCTTCCCAAGAGGGTGATCAGCAATAAAATGCTATAGAGTACTTCAAAAGGTGGGAGCTTAGGGGTCAAGGAAATGCTTCACAAGAGGTCAGCAAGGGAATTCATAATCAGCATCAAGGAATGATGCAAGAAGGCAAATGTTCCATCAGGCTACACACAAATGGCCAAGGTGGAAATGCCCACATTTAAAGACTTGCCACACAAAAAACATCCACAACCTGATTGCAGCAGTCCCGGGGATGTGAGACATTTGATATTTTTCCACTTATATGCTCTTCTCTTGCTGAAAGAGCAAGAGGAGGAAGAGAAAAAGTGAAACAACAGCCATCCCCAACCTACCCACCACTGCCGGTCCACCATTAGGCATAAGCTAGAAAAAGGAGAAAAGTTTTGGATAGTATGTGAAAAATAAAGCTTTTATTTGGACTAATTTGAACCAGAAAGCTTTAGGATTTGCCAATGATAGCATTAAATATTAGGGAAAAGCAATCTAGTATAAAGGTAGTTGTATTAGTCTGTTTTATGTTGCTATAACAGAAATACCTGAGACTGGGTAATTCATAAAGAACAGAGGTTTATTTAGATTACGATTCTAGGACAGCTCCATCTGGCGTGGGCCTCAGGCTGCTTTGACTCATGGCAGAAAGAGGCAGGCAACCTGTGGGTACAAGCAGATCACAAGAGAGAGAAAAAGGGGAGGTTCCAGGGTCTTTTAAACAACCAGCTCTTGTGGAAACTAATAAAGCAAGAACTCACTCACTACCCCTTCCCCGCAGGGTGAGCATTAATAGGTTTGTGAGGGTTCTGCCTCCGTGACTCAAACAGCTTCCAACACTGCCACATTGGGGATCAGATTTCCACATGAGTCTGGGGGGGAACAACACATCCAAACTATCAGTAATGATTGGGGGGAAATATTAGAATCATTTCCTATGTGTACCCCATTGAATTTACACTGTACAATAAACTGGTTACATAGACTATAAGCATACTTTAAAATGGTTAAAGCAGTATAGCATTATTATGGCTTATGTCTGTTGTGATGTACTTATTTCAAATCATAAAGACATATAATGTGTTTACTTTTTTAATTTTATAGACAAATACTATAAGTGGAATAATATTTCCTCATTTTGATTATATTATTCATCCTCAAAATTCTCAAGAGGATTTTCATCTATGACAAATTTGAATAAGTCCCATATGTTTTAAAGATAAAGCACTAGCCCACTTCTTACATCTTCTCACTTATTTACTTCTTTGTTAACCATTGACATTAAGTATACTTGTTGCATTTCATGTACTTCAGACTTGTTTAAGAGACAGCTTTGTTAATATTTTTTCCATATTTTGCATTTATTAAATGCAAAAGTAAAACCTCCTTTGTTTAACCATCAACCTTCTTTGGCCTTTCATGGTTAAAGTTGGAGGTTTATTAAATACCCCCCTTATCTTCATTCAATTACTAAATCTCACCTGACACCTGGAATAATAACCTACAGATATATACCTTTCCTTCCATCATGCATGTCTTTAGCTTAGGCAAGAGGGGCCACTGACCTGGGCCCTCCACTTTTGAGAGCCAGCTAGTAGGACCTGCAAAAGCCTCCTCCCAGTTCCACCCTCCTGAGGGTAGATTGTAATATAAGTGGGCACGCCAAAGATCTGAAAGGTGGCCAGGAGGTGGCTGACTGTAGGAGGTATGAAGAGTTTAGACAGATGTGCCAAGTTGACCATATATGTGAGTATAAGACCCTCACAGAGCCAAAGGTGGGAAGATAAACAGATAGACTGCCTTGTTTGAGCACAAAACTTCATGGAGTCTGAGATTTCTAACCCCAAATCTGGCCTTCCAAATAATTATAGAGTTTCGTTCATCAAAGGAAGAGGATAAAACGTATTTTATTCAATAGTCTGTTGGCTTGATTTTTATGTGGCTTTAAATATCTAGGCATTTGGTGTATGGGCTCCATTTTTACTCTTGCCCTGGCCCTGTAATGTTAGGAGCAGGCGGCATAGCCACCATCCTCCATGTCATGTACCAGAGGTAGAGCTAAAGGGACACATGGAAAATGTATGTCATTCACTTTAAAAATAAATTGATTAGGAGATTGCTTAATATATTTTCTGTGCTTTGTTTTTACATTAAATTTTCAAGCTCTTCTTCAAAACAGATTTAACAGATACTTACGACTCAATTTCCCTGTCAGTCCCTGCCTGTTCTAGTAAATGTGAGCCCCACCACCCCTCCTAAGTGGACAGGGGACTGTCTAGCCCTTCCACTTGGTTTAGCTGACTGCATGAGGGTGGATACCTGACCTGAGCTGGACAAAATATAATTTCTCCCAAAAACAAGTTTCAAAGTTTTAAGAACTCTAAATAATCTGTTGGGCACTAGACATGATCAAATATACAATGACAAGGTGGGGTAGCCATGTGAGGCTTATGAGCAAATGGAGCAGAAGAACTCTGTCTGAAAAAGGAGAGAATCATAAAACAGACACACTCAGAGACGGTTAGCAAAGAGCCCTTATACTCTGTGAGACAGAGAGAGAAAGAAGGATGTTGCTTGATTTCTGCTGCTTTCCAGATCCTGCTTCCAGATCTAGTGACTGACAGCTGCATTTGCTCCTTTGAATTTTAGAAAGGTGCCTTCCCATACTTATATTAAGATAGGCATTTTATTTATGCTAACTTAAGTAGAATTTAAGAGCAGTCATCTTTCAATAAAGAACAAATAGGTTCTACCATCTCTAATTCTGTAATTCTATGACGACATGTCACATACAACCCATATGCAAAAATGAAATTAAACAAATTTCTACCTTTATAAAAATCCCATAATGTAAGCACTATTATTATCACCATTTTACAAATGAGAAAACTGAGGCACAGAGAAGTTAAGTAACTTGCCCAATGTCATTCAAGTAATATTTAATCCCATTCAGTCAGGTTTAAACACAGGCTGTGTGGCTCCAAGATTCATACTCTTAAGAATCATATTTACAGCATATCAATCATTTTTCTAAGATTCATGTTTTAGAGAAGACTTATTATACTCATAATTTATTTAGAAGTTACATTAAGCAGAGTAAGCAAAACAATGCAGCCATTAGAAGGAAACAGAAAATCATAAGCATATGGAATTGAGTTAGGTATGCAGATTTAAAGTCATAAAACCTTTAACCTTCTTTTATAGAGTGTCTCACTGACCATCCTTTTTCAGACAAGTTACAAAGAAGATTGATATATGATAAAATTATTATGAAAATGAGGGGATTTATTTTAATTTTCCAATGAATAAGCAAACACAAACTAGAGAGTAATAAGGCCAAAAATTTATTAAGCACTCAGGAGAGCTTGAGTAACAGCTCTTGTGTGGCTGAGAATCTCATTGCAATGTAAAATAGTTTTGTATACAGCTTTCATTCCTCTATACATATATTTACCTAAGACATAAACTGACTAGTGTATTGTACAATTAAAATGTTTAGGGGGTTATTTTCCTACTAAAATTGATACCATTTTAAGATAAGGCCAAATATCTAAAAATAAGTTTTAGAATGTTAATGACCAAGAACGTAACAATAATAAGAAATGCCGTGTTTTGGATCATTAAGAATTAGATAATAATAATCTGCTATTTAAACTCTGAGATCAACTCTGTGGGGCACAGGAGAAAAATAAAAGGCAAAACCTCTGCCTCAAAGTCTGACTAGAAAGACAAAAGGGACCAATACAAAACAAGTACAGAGGTATAATAAGAACTTTTTTTGTGACAGCAGCAGCCACATTCACCTTGTAGGCAGCCTGCTGACAACGCAACAGCATTGACAGAAGGAGAGTCACCAGTGGAGCCCAGACAAAGAGGTAAGCAAGTGAGGACATGCAACTCTGTGGCCCAACCCACAGGAGGAATTACACGACCACACACAGTAGCATGCCTGTGGGTGGGAGGTATATGCAAACCCCATAAGACTGCCTTGATCTTGGGAAAGAAACATGCAGAACTCCCTAAGAGGGCAGAAACTCAGGGTACCCAAATAGAGTAAGGAAGGAATTCCCAATAACCACCAATCCATTCCCCAACCAGGGGAAGCAAGGTCCTGGGAGGATCCTCTGCCTGTAAGAAAGAGGAAAGAGAAAACTCACCCAGGGTCACCCATTCAAACTGAGGAGCTCCAGTATATACCAGCACTACCTGGGATGCCAAAAAGCCCACCAAAAGTCACCTAGCCCAACCAAAGAGCAACAGGAAACCCAGGTGGTTCTCCCAAGTACTTGAGAGCCCACCTCCATCCTCAATGGACCAACACAGTGTCACTAACATCAGGAAGGCATGACTAAGTGCCCCAGTGACTAAGCCACAGAGGAATTCACATAAAATTCCAACAATGAATACTGGTGAAGTACCACATAAAGACTACGCTATTTCATCTACCCAGAAACAATATTAAACACCCTACTCTATGGCCAATAAAAACACCTCCACAGGAGGAAGTCTCTCTCCTCAAAGTCTACTTAGAGTAGTACAAAAAACAATTGCTCTACCAGATGACAAGTCATCAATGTAGAGATACTAGAAATATGAAGAAAAAAGAAAATATGACAGCATCAAAAGAATGCAATAATTCTCAAATACCAGACCCTATAGAGAATGAAGTCCTCAAAATGACTGAAAAGGAATTCCAAGCAACAATCTTAAGGAAACTCAATGGGATACAAGAAGACTCAGTTAGATGACACAATGAAATGAGAAAAAGTATCCAGGATCTAAAGAAGGAAATTTACAGGGATATTAATACCTTAAAAAAAGGAATGTAGTAGAACTCCTAGAGTTGAAGGATTCATTCAATGAAATAGAAAATACATCCAAGAGCTTAAGCAGCAGGTTAGAGCAAGCAGAAGAAATAATTTCTGATCTTGAATGCGGTATTTTCTGAATGACCCCAGCAGAGAAAAAAATAAAAATAAAAAAGAATCAAAAAACAAGAAGAAAATCTAAGAGAGCTAGCAGAAAACCTTAAGCTCACAAACATACAAATCTTGGGTGTTTCAGAAAGGGACAAGAAAGGAAAATGTACTGAATATCTATCCAATGAAATAATAGTGGAAAATTTCCCATGTAAAGTGAGAGACATGAACCTTCAGATTCAGGTGGTTCAAAGATTTCCAAACAGATTCAATCCAAAAAGGACCTCTCTGAGACACATTATAGTTAAACTGGCAAAGGTGAAAGACAGAAAGAATCTTAAAAACATCAAGAGAGGGCCGGCCGGGTGGCGCACTGGATAAGTGCGCTGCTTGGGAAGCGCGGCGGCGCTCCCGCCCGAGGGTTCGGATCCCACATACAGACCGGTTCCCGCTCACTGGCTGAGCGAGGTGCGGGAGCAACGCCAAGTGTTGCGATCCTGTTGCCGGTCCCTGGTCCGGTACGGGGGCAACACTGAGGGTTGCAATCCGTTGCCGGACACGGAAAAAGACAAAAAAAAAAACATCAAGAGAAAAGCATCAAGTCACCTATAAGGGAATGCCCATCAGACTAACAGCAAACTTCTCAACAGAAACCCTACAGGCTAGAAGAAAATGGGATGATATATTCAAAATAATAAAAGAAAAGTACTGCAAGCCAACAATACTACCAAGCAAGGCTATTTTAGAGAAATGAGGGTGAAATAGTATATTTTCCAGACAAACAAAAACTACAGGAGTTCACCACCAGTCACCAACCCTACAAGAAATCTTTAAGAAAGTCCTGCATCTGGAACCTGAAAAATGATAATCACTATGACAAATACACAGGAAAGAGCAGAACCACTGATAGAATCAAAATGCAAATAAGAAAAAGAAAGGAACTAAATCATACCACCTCAAAGAACCAACAAACACTGATGACAAACAGTAAAATGGGAAGAAAGGAGCAAAATAGATAATTTTTTATTTATTGTAACATAATTGATTGGACATTCTGTGAGGTACAAAATTAATATCATTGCCTGTGTGCAATGCATGATGCTCAAATCAGGATAATTAGTATATTCAACATTATACAATGTAGCCCAAATAAAAATGGATAACATGCCAGGGGTAAAAAAATACCTTCCAATAAGAACACTAAATGTAAATGGATTAAATTCCCCACTAAAAAGACACAGACTGACTGAATGGATTAAAAAGCTAGACCCAACTACATGCTTTCTTCAAGAGACTCATCTCACCTGTAAAGACACACACAGACTAATAGCGAAAGGATTGAAAAAGATATATTGCACAAATGGAAACCAAAAATGATCAGGAGTAACTATTCTTCTATCAGGTAAAGTAGACTTTAAACAAAAAAAGCATGGAAATACACAAAGAAGGCCATTATATAATGATAAAGGGATCTATTCAGCACAAAGATATAGCAACCATACATATACATACACCCAATAGTTGGGGACATGGACACCCCTGTCTCAGCATTGGACAGATCATCTAGGCAACAAATCAACCAATAAACACAGGCTTTAGACTACACTTTAGACCAAGTGTACCTGGCAGATGTCTACAGAACATTTCAGCCAACCACTACAGAATATACATTTTTCTCATCAGCACATGAAATATCCTCCAGGATTGATCACACATTAGGTCACAAATCAAACTCAGCAAATTTTAAGAACTTGAAATCATTTCAAGTGTCTTTTCAGACCACAATGGATTAAAACTAGAAATAAAAAAAAACTGAAACTTCAGAAACTATACAAATACATGAACACTTAACAACATGCTCCTGAATGACCTATATGGGTCCAAGAAGAAATTAAAATAGGAAATCAAAAAATTTCTTCAAACTTATGAAAATAAAGACACATCACATCAAAAACTATAGGAAACTGCAAAAGCAATACTAAGGGGGAAGTTTACTGAAGTAAATGCTTACATCGAAATAATAGAAAGATTTCAAATAAACAACCTAATGCTACACTTCAAAATACTAGAAAAACAAGAACAATTGAAACCCAAAATAAGTTGATGGAACGTCATAATTAAGATCAGAGCAGAACTAAATGAAATAGAGACCCAAACAGCAACACAAAAGATCAATGAAACAAAAATTGGTTTTTTGAGAAGATAAACGAAATAGAGAAACTTTCACTAAGCTAACTAAAAAAAGAAGAGAGAATACCCAAATAACAAAAGTCAGAAATGAAAAAGGAGAAATTACAACCAATGCCATAGAAATACAAAAAATCATTAGAGACTATTATAAGCTACTATATGCCAACAAATTTGATAACCTGGAGGAATGGAAAAATTTGTGGACACATACAAACTACCAAGACTGAACTAAGAAGAAATAAGAAACTGAACAGACCAATAACTAGCAATGAGATTAAAGCAGTAATCAGTAGTCTTCCAATAAAGAAAAGCCCACAACTGATGACTTTATTGCTGAATTCTACCAAATCCTTTAAGAGGAATTATTACTAATTATATTGAAACTATTACAAAAATAAAACTGAAGCAGAGGCCATTCTCCCAAACTCATCCTATGAGACCAGCATCACCCTGATACCGAAACCAGACAGAGAAGCAACAACAACAACAAAAAGAAAGCTACAGGCCAACATCTCTAATGAACGTAAACACAAAATTCTCAACAAAATATTAGAAATCAGAATACAGCTACATATAAAAAAAAATACAACATGATCAAGTGGGATTCATCCCGGTGATGCAAGGATGTTTCAACATATACAATTCAATAAATGTGATACACCACATCAACAAAATCAAGAACAAAAACTATAAGATTATCTCAATAGATGCAGAAAAAGCATTTGACAATATTCAATATCCCTTCATGATAAAGGCTCTCAGCAAATTAGATATAGAAGGAAAGTTTAACACTGCAAAAGCTATAGACAACAAACCCATCACCAATATTATCCTGAATGGATGATACTGAAGAACAGGAATAGAACAAGGATGCTCACTCTTAACTGCTACTATTTAACATAGTATTGGAAGTACTAGGCAGGGCAATCAGGCAAGAGAAAGAAATAGAGGGCATCCAGATTGGAAAAGACAAAGTCAAATTGTCCCTTTTTGCAGATGACATGATCCTATATATACAAAAACCTATATATAGCCAAAAACTCTTAGAGCTGACAAATTAAAAAACTCTTAGAGCTGATAAACAATTTCAGTAAAGTTGCAGGATACAAAATCTACATGCAAAAACCAATAGTATTTTTATACTTCAATAATGTAACAGCAGAAAAAGAAATCAAGAAAGCAAGGGCATTAACAATAGTCACCAAAAATTAAATACCTAGGAATAAATTTAACCGAGAGGTGAAAGTTTTCTACAATGAGAACTACACGTCGCTGCTGAAAGGATTTAAAGAGGGCACAAAAGGATGGAAAGACATTTCATGCTCTTTTGGAAGAATTAACATTGTGAAAATGTCCATACTACCCAAAATGATCTACAGAATCAAGGCAATCCCCATCAAAATACCAAGGACATTCTTCACAGAAACAGAAAAAGCCATCCTAACATTCATATGGGACAAAAAAAGACCCTGAATAGCCAAAGCAATCCTAAGCAAAAAAATATATAGTCGGAGGCATAATACTACCAGACTTCAAATTATACTACAAAACTACAGTAACCCAAACAGCATGGTATGGTATAAAATAGACACTTGGACCAATACAACACAATAGAGAACCCAGAAATCAATCCACATACTTACAGCTAACTGATGTTTGATAAAGGCAACAAGAACATACACTGGGAAAAAGACTGCCTGGTGCTGGAAAACTGGATATCCATATGTAGAAGAATGAAACTAGACCCATACTTCTTGCTTTATTCCTAAGTCAACTCATAATGGATTAAAGATTTAAATATAAGACCTGAAACTATAAAACTCCTAAAAGAAAACATAAGGGAAACACTTCAGGAAGTAGGACTGAGCAAAGACTTTATTAATAAGATCCCCAAAACACAGACAACAAAAGAAAAAATAAACTAATGGGATTATATCAAACTAAAAATCTTCTGCACAGCAAAAGAAATAATTAACAGAAAAGACAACTTACAGAATGGGAGAAAATATTTGCAAACTATGAATCTGATAAAGGATTAATATCCAGAATATACAAGGAACACAACTTAACAGTAAAAGAACAAGTAACCCAATTTAAAAATGGGCAAAGGAGCTGAATAGGCATTTGTTGAAGGAAGATATACAAATGGCCAGCAGATACATGAAAAAAATACTCAACATCACTTAGCATCAGGGAAATGTAAATCAAAACTTCATTGGGATATCATCTTACAGCAGTTAGACTGGCCAGCATCAAAAAGACAGAGAATAACAAATATTGATGAGGATGTGGAGAAAGTAGAAACCTCCTTTCTACTTTTGTTGGTGGGACAGTAAATTAGGGTGGCTATTATGGAAAAGAATATGCAGGTTACTCAAACAACTGCACATAGAATTGCCATACTATTCAGCTACCCCACTGCTGGATATACACCCAAACAAATGGAAATCATCATTTCAAAGATATAACTGACCTCCCATGTTTATTGCAGCTATTTACAATAGCCAAAATTTGGAACCAACCTAAATGTTCATCAACAGATGACTGGATAAGGAAAATGCGGTATATCTACACACTGGAATACTACTCTTCCATAAAAAAGAATGAAATTCTGTCATTCATAGCAACATGGATGAACTTAGAGAAAATTATATTAAGTGAAATAAACCATGCACAAAAAGAGAAACACCGTATATCCTCACTCAAGTGGGAGCTTAAAAGCTAAACATACAAATAAAAAAATAACACAACAATCACAATAATTTGTTTAACTTGAAAAGAAATGAACATCACTGAGGCCACTAGAGGTAGGAATGGGGGAGCAGGGGAAGGGGGATTAGCAAGAAATTAGCAGAACCGCAAAATATGATTACATTGTATAATGTTGAACATACCAATTATCCTGACTTGAGCATCATGTAATGCACACAAGTATTGACATTCAATGCTGTACCCCACAGATATGTACAACCAATTATGTTTCAATAAAAAGAGAATTTTTTTGTTATTTATTCATTACCCCAATCCATTAAAAAGATATCTGAGTCAACTTTAAATAGCACCATATAATACAGCCACATACTATGCAGTATAAAATATAAGTCTAATAGACAGGGGAAAGAATGGGGATGTAATAATCAAGGAAGGTATCTTATAGCAAAAAATTATCCTTTTCCTTACCCTTATAAGATGAAAAGTATTTCAATAAGCAGAAAGAGAGGAGAGGTCAACATTTAATTCCAGAGAATCATCATAAACATAGATTTGAAGACAGGCAATATTGTACAGTGATTGTTTTCCCAACATCTAGATTCCTACCACCAGGTGGGTTAGGAGATAATGGTCCCAGTTGAGTCCTGGAAGAGCCAAAGCAATCAGGGTAATTCCATCCTTCTTTCCATGGTCACTAGACCAGATAGATTATCCAGGACTAAGCCAATCAGCACTTGATGTCCACTGGTCTAAGTAGTTCTGTGAAGAACTTTTGATTTTGATGTGGGAAGGGATGCTTTCTGTCACATTGGTCATAAATGAAGCAGCATGTGGCCCTACTAGGAACTGGCAATCATTCTATGATATGACAGAGTAGAAGGAAGAACAACATAAAGAAAAAAAAAATGCTTAGGTCTCTTGTTATCATGAGTATTCTTAAGTATTGAAATGTGAAATGTGTAGTTCTTCATAAACATAGGAAATAGAGATGCTTTCTATCAAAGAAGTATTGTAGATATATAATATCACTGATTTGTGATTCTGTTCACGGTCTTTAAAATGAGGTATCTATAAAGAGGAATTTTGTTTTGTAGTTACATAATACTTTCGTTGATAACATATATCAACAATGAAGAAAATACATAGAGGGATTAGCAAAATATTTCCACCGGGTATAATACAGTCCAACCTACTTCACTTCAGTGATTATCACTTCGTTAAAAGTGAAGCATAATTTTTATCCCTGTATCTCAGGGATATTTTGAGAGTCAGGGATTATAAAAGGAGTGTGTTATGATAATGCACGGTAAGCTTTTAGGAAGAATATAAGCATAATTGCACTGAAATGAAAATCACTGCTATGCCAGTTAATGATAGAATTTATATTCCTTCTCAAGAAATAAGTTCTATTAATGTGTTCTAGTTTCTAACACACCCAGAATACTAGTCATAAAACTGCTATAATCAATCAAAGTTCCTCTGAGTCATTTTCTTTTTCAACATCATTGAAACATTTGGAATGGCACAGCACAGACAAAGCCAAAATAAAAGAGGACCTTTATGTAACTTCTATTTCAAATGAGGATAAGTACAATGCAACTAATCCATATTCTTTTGAATTAAAGTCAGTCACAATATCACTTAACATGGCTGAATTTCTGATTTTTCCTCTTAAAATCTAAACAGTCCCTTCATTACTTGCAGTCAGTAGTGTTTAACTGAAATTTAGGTCACCCAAATGTCCTCTTTTTTTCCCCTATCCTAGTTTCCAAATCTGTAAGTTTCATCATTTTACTCTCAGTCAGCACAATATATAAATACACAAAATCAATACTCAATTTGATAGATAGAGGACTAATTTTAACAAAGTTTATCTCAATCAAACCTTATTTCAAATGCTATCTTTATTTTAAATGCCCTATATTACTCAATGTTTTAAAGTTCTTTTTATTTTGCTCTAAACATCTCTCTTCATATTGTTAACAATAACTTGTCCAGTTTTTTATTTGTGATTTGGAAATGTTAGCCATTGAATAAGCAGCAGCAACCAACTTTCATTTCACCTCAATTACATCTTTTTTTAAATTTAATGTATGGAAATAACTTCTTACTTACTGCAAATAATGCTAATAAACCCTCATACGCTAACAGTTCTGATTTATTAGTCTTCCATAATACTTGTATACTTAGTTTTTGAACAAATTTTAAAAGAGAAATGAAAAGAATTAAATAATAATTATTTAATCTCTAAAAGCAATAGTTTTCTAAACTCCTGAAGTAATCTCCTTTACAAAAACATGAAATTTAAAACTTTACAAGAAACAGAAATCCTACTTTTTTCAAAAGGTATTTGTAGAGCTTCTAGTTTAACTTCCCAAAATATTACCCAACAGCTTGTTAATATAGTAAAGCCAAGTTTATTTGGATTCACTGCACTAAGGGAGAACACCACCTTGACTGTCTTATCAGTATCTCAGAAGAAGGATGTCAGCAGTGAGATACTGATAAAACTTCAGAGACTGAGTCCAAGTGGCTTAAAGCTGGTCTTTCAGGACAGAGGATTGCTTAGGATTGGATAAAAGCTTGTGATATAATAGTTTAGGATGGGCAGACCTAGCAAAACAAGAGTCTTGAAGTGAGTCTTAAAAAGTAAGCCCTGTTTGATAAGTGAGCAGTTAGTCCAGGTGAGCAAATTATTGTGTCCAATAAATTAATCTGTAGAAAATTCCTGAAGCAAACAGTGAAGTTATTTATTGGTTTATAGTTTTAACTCTCCAAGGCAAAATTTTCTTGGAACAAAGTCAAGTTGACATAGTCTAAAATTTTTTCAGAGTCCTGTTGACACAGATGGTCTTATGTCCCAGTCTGGCCTCTGGTCATTCCTTACTCTAATCTGGAGGATAGATGATTATCTTGTGGGGAAATGATTACATAGATGTTGTAGAGTCATCATTACATATCGGGGTTCTGTTGGTGGTCATTTTAACCATTATATGCACCAAATTTTCTTGATTTTTTTTCTTGGTTGGATTATTAGTTGATGGAACAATGGCTACAAAAAGCACTTAAAATTCTAGAGATTACATATTTGAACACCGTAGCACAGCCAAATACTAAGAATACAATGATCAGATTTTGTAGTCCACATACAAGCCAACAACATAGGACAGCCTAACTAAATCAACAAAATAGACTGAATCCACCAAAAACCCTACAGACTAAAGGTATATCAGCACAATTACTTAATTTTATAATTTCCTCATTTGTTTCCTGGATCTTCTTTGTAATATTAAAATTCTCAGAAATATCTGTGTCATGGTATTACAGTATACCATGTACATAATATTACAGAGGTATAGCTCTGCAGTCCAGTTATGTCTAGGGCTTCTCATTTTTGAACAGAGTAGGAATTCTATGTGTTTCTATATTACCTAATCCTTTTCAATCTCTGAACCATAGCATATTAAGATTTTCTTACCATTTACGTTTCTAATAAAACATGATATGGAGAGGCTTAAGGACAGAAGAAAAACATCCATGCTTCCCCTTGAGTAGTTAAAGTTTCATATGCTAATAGAAACACAATTTTTCTCCTTCTTTAAACAAGCTCTATAGTCATCTCTTTTTCTGAGAAGGTGAAATAGGGAATAGAAACATATAGCCTGAGTGATATCAAAGACTACCTGACTACCTTGAAACAGGTGTCAATTTACTAAATAATGAGTTCCTATCTAATTTGTTGGTAGTGGTCAACAGGCTTCTGTGCCACAATTTCAATGCTTGCTGTAAAGGGGTAGCCGAGTTCTTAGCCAAAATATCTCTATGTGGATGCCAAACTTTATTGTATAGTTTTGTTACTATTCAGAAGTACTTAGTTGCTAGGTGGAAGAATATATAGTAAAGACACCATAAAATAGATGAAATGTTATATTTTATAGAGAATCCAAAGATTTACTTACATGTTAAACCATATTTGTAAACATGAGACAGGTATTACATAAATTCCACATTTTCCCTTTCTGAATCTAACTCAGTGAAAGTTTAGTTAGATAGAGGTATTCACCTACTGGGTGGTACAGATATCTTTCTTCCTACATATGACACAATACAGTGCTTTAGTTTTGGTTACCTGCCTGATACCCTGTACTACACACACACACACACACAATTAGTATTTGAGTCAAATGACTTATGAAACAAAAGCTTTTAAATGTTTTGTTATAAAGGACTGGAAGTAAAGGAAACCAGTTGACACTTAAAGAAAAATGGTGGCAAGCCCAGCAGTTGGTTCAATTATATGTTTTACTCAAATCCAAATCATAACAAATTGTATTCAGGTATTGGACTTACACTTAGGAGTGAATGAGAATATGGAAAGCAATATTGATCATAGAGACCTCATAAGTAACATAATTAAGAAATAACAAGTGTGTTTGTTAAAAAGTCAGAACTTTAACCATAAAAAATAAATCAAATATTTAGAAATATAAAGAACAAAAGCATGCAGATTAAAGAATGACAATCTGTGGCTCCAGTCCTCCAGAACTTGTTCCATAGGTTTTGAATGGAAGCTTGAGTAGAGGTTGTTCATATCATGAAGTTGTCTTCTTCATCCAAAGCTCTTGAGTGGAAACTGTCTCCTTTCAAAGACCATCTGCTGCTGAAGGATTCTTAAGAAACTTAGTTTTAAAATAGATATTAGAATGTCAGTTCAGGTGCCAGCTGGCTTCCAAGATGATCTCCACTTCCTGCTACCTGATATTCACACCCTTGTGTAGTCCCACATTGTGCCAGGGTTGGTCTCTAATGACCAATAAATATGGCAGAAGCAATGGTACATCACTTCTGAGATTAATAATAAAATACATTGTGGTTTCCTTCTTGGTTGTTTGTTCTCATTCTCTCTCTCTCTCTCTCTCTCTCTCTCTCTCTCTCTCTCTCTCTCTCTCACTCTCTCTTTCTATCTCTATATCTCTATCTCATCATCTCTGTCTTGGATTACTTTTGCTCTGGGGGAAACCAGTTGCCATGTCATGAACAATCCTATGGAGAGGTCCATGCGATGAGAAACTGAGACTGCCTAGATAACAGTCACTTGAATAATCTTAGAAATATATCCTCTAGCCCAGACAAGCTTTCAGATGATTGCAGCTCCGACCAACAGTTTGCCTACAACCTCATGAGAAACCTTGACCCCAAATCATTATCATTCTCAACTCCTTACCTTCAGAAATTATGTGAAATAATAAATATTTGTTGTTTTAAGTAACTAAACTTGTGGGTAATTTGTTGAATAATTTGTTACTCAGCAGTAGATAACAAATGCAGACAGTAAAATCTTATGTCTTTTTAACTGGGAAACACAAATTCATGGATACCTGGAGTGTGACTGCTGTTATAAAATGGCTAAAAGTATTTAACAGAGTTCTTTCCAACATAGCTCCAAGCAACTTCTGGTTGCTTTTCCTGAAGAGAAAGTCTCCAGGTTTTAGGACATATAATTTCGTGGAAGGTTGTAAAGGAAGGGCAACTTGGATCTGTTAGCAATAAGACTGCCTATATAGCATGAATGGCGTGCAGTAATTTGTCATGTATATCTAAGGTAAAGTAGACTCCAAAATCAAAAAAGAAACAACCAATCTCATAGGGAAACCTGTTACAAGTTCACATGGTAAGAGTCAGTGAGTGCCAGGAGATGTTAACTTCATGATCTGTAGGGCTAGAGTGAACACTCTTGGACAAGAAAGCCCAAAAATGACAGATAATTTTACTAGTTGAGTTTTAAAACATCATTATCTCTCCCTAATTTACCTGAGGATTGAGGATGATAGCGACAATGAAGTTTAAGGGTAAGTGCAAAGCTTTGCAAAATTTTCTAACAGTCCCGGTAAAATGAGAGTTTCTATCACCAGACAGACAGATTGGAGTTTGCAGGTGAAAATACAAAATCGAATAATGTGTTTGCTACTGTTAGAACCATAGCTCTTGAGCAAGGAAATTTTTCAATCCAGTCGAAAAATAAGCAAACGATGATCAAGACAAATTCAAAACACACAGAAGGGAGGAGATTCGTGGACTCCTTTAAAGATGTTTACAGTGACCTTGTGGCTTGGATTCATGTCCATGCCCACCTTTTCAGACATGTACTAGAGATATTCTCAGAGATCCTAGAAAAAATTTCCCCACTGATTAAAATTTCCTTACTTAGTAAAAATTTCCCCACCGATTACTGTAGTGTTCTATTTGTCCTTGTTGTGGTAGATGATTTCTTGTGAAATTTTTGGCAAGCTTCCAGTGAGGTCCTCTATTATTACCAAGTATCCACTCTCAAGTGTCAGAAATTATCCTCGGGCAATTTAAAATCAGAATTTTTCCAGTAACTCTTTTCAGTTTCTGGAGCCAATCACTGGCATTCTATAATAGCCTCTTTCAACCTCACAAAGGAATTGGCTTCTAGGACTATCATGAGGGCCAGGACCTTAGTGAAGCCTACCTGCCTATTATACTGATTATCTAGACATTTCCTTTGGCCTCATTGCTCTCTGTTTTTGCAGGGCTTAAACCTTTATGATAGCCAAACTCCTTAGGAGGTTCTAGAGCATTTAAAAGTTATTTAATCTGTTAAGAATTTTTAACTGGGTTTATTAGTCAGCTCAGCTGCCATAACAAACTAACATGGAACCTGGCTTAAACAACAGAATTTTATTTTCTCACAATTCTGGAGGCTAGAAGTCCAAGATCAGGCTGCCAGCATAGCTGGATTTTGATTAGAACTTTCTTCCTAGCTTGTAGACAGCACCTTCTTGCTGTGATCTGTCACAGCCTTCATCAGGAGGGATTTCTCACAATTCTGGAGGCTAGAAGTCCAAGATCAGGCTGCCAGCATAGCTGGATTTTGATGAGAACTTTCTTCCTAGCTTGTAGACAGCACCTTCTTGCTGTGATCTGTCACAGCCTTCATCAGGAGGGAAAGAGAGAGAGCAAGCTCTCTGGTTTCTGTTATTGTAAGTGCACTAATACCATCTTGAGGTCTCCACCTTCATAACCTCATCTAAACCTCAATACCTCCCAAAGACCCCATCTCCAAATACCACCACATTGGGGTTAGGGCTTTAGTTAAAATTTTGAAGGGACACAGTTTAATCCACAGCACTGGGTTCATTGCTAAGATCAAAAACCTTCATTGTTATCTTTTCAACCCATTAAAATAGCTATTGTCAAAAGAATGAAAAATAAATGTTGGTAGACTTTAGAAAAATTAGAACCCTTGTGCATTGCTGGTAGGAATGTAAAATAGTGCAGCCACATGAGGATGAAGTGCTAGGAATCAACATACGCAACCTAATATTTGTAAACAAATATGCTAACTTGGCTATGTCAGGCCCTTCTCTACAATACCCAGAGACCCAGACCAATAGTTTTCAAGTTGATCTCAGTAATATCAGCAACTACTAAATAAGAGAGAATAGACTGAATTCTGCAGAGCTATTCAAATCATTATTTGAAGGATAGGCATCATTTAGTCCTATTAAATGGACAGAAGTAATGCCTTATTCAAATGATGTTACAGAAAATCAGATCAGTAAAACAAGTGATAAACTTAAGGAATATACATAGAAGAATCAACAAAGAAAATGAGCACAAATATGACTTAAGAAAGAGATAACATGGTACGACCTTAGAATTATAAGAATCAAACATAAAATTGAACAAAGTTATCCAGAAATATTATTTAAAGTACCTGAAACCTGAAACATCTTATGATGTCTCCAAGTAAAAATAAAAAACAGGCAGTCATGTCAAGACATAACCTACTCAAAAACTTAGGTACCAAAGAAGAATTCTCCAAGCTTTCAAAGCTTTACCAAAAGAAAAACAGTACATTACCCTGAGTCAAAATTAGGATACTGTCAGATTTCTCAAGTATAATAAACGAAATTAGAAGCTATGGAGTTATATTTTCAGAATTATCAAACCAATGTTCTTTTCCTGATCACGTTTGTGAATGTCCTTAATCTGCATGCGAAATGTATCATGCATTGACTGCATTTGTGCCTTTCCTAGTGAAAGAGCCCACAGCTTTCATCAGATGAAGCCACAACAATCATTATCCTTTTCTTGTTCCTTTTGATGAACACCCATCAGGTGCTCTGTCATTTTCTAGCCAAGAGATGAACACATAACACCACCTAAACCAATGAGTTTTCCCCTCTCCCATCTCTTCTCCTCTACTGTCCTCTCCTCTCCTCTCCTCTTCTTATCCTCTCCTCTCCTCTCCTCTCTCTCTCTTTCCTTTTAATTTTAACTAAAGTGATACAAAGGCAGCAAATACTAGTATAATAATAAGGCCCTTCAAAAGATACTATTAAGAGAATAAAAATAAAAGTCACAAACTGGGAAAACACTTTCAAATCACATATTTGACAAAGTACTTGCATTCAGAATTATAAAGAGCTCTCAAAACTTAATAGCATGATAGGGGCCAAGGGCCTTGGCCACACCCCACACACATACCCACAACCAGCCCAGTGATGACCATTGAGCCACTGCAGGAAGTGCCCTGGGCTCCCAAGCTGGGGCAGTGGGGGGGGTCAAGGGCTTCGGCCACACCCCTCTGACATCTACACACAGCCCAGCAATGACCAAGCCACTGCTGGAAGCGCCCTGGTCTATCACCCTATTTTCTTCCCCTTTCCCCTTTCTCTCTTTCTCCCTACCCCCAACTGTTCCACAACAACATCAAAGAATGTAAAACAAAAAAGAGTAATAGTAATAAATAAACTTAAATAAATAAATTAATTAACCTAACAGCAAAGAACAGCCCATTTTTTTAAAATGGACAAAACATGTAAAACTATAACCAAAAAATACAAAATATAATTACAGTAAATAATATTTTTACCTATCAAAATGATAAATTACTTGTTCCATACTTCCAAGATATGTGAGGACAAGCACTCATACTTATGTAGGAATGTAAAATGGTAAAACTTTTCTGGAAGGAAATTTTGACACTATTCATTCTACAGCTTTAAACATTTCATATTCTCTCATCCATTAGTTCCCTTTTGTGTAGGTAAACTAAGAAAAGAATTATACATGAAGTCAAAGATATGTCCTTGAACATATTCTTTACAGCTTTTTTATGATAGCAGAGAATAGAAATAAAGTTATAATAATAGGGAAATGATTGTATGAGATATGGTACATAGATATAATAGACAGCAGCTATCAAGAATGTTGCCTAACATGAGAAAATGCTTAAGTTTTAATATTAAGTAAAATACATATATTTGTTTAACGAAGTAAATACAATCTATCTGCTTCAGCATAGCAAACCATCAGGACTGAAATGTAGAAAATGTTACCTCTTATTATTTATAAGACACAGGGTTCTGGATAATTTTTTAGATTGTGTATTGTTTTTGTCTTCCTTATATTTTATTTTGCAAAGTTTTCTACAATAAACATGTATTTCTTTTATGTGGAAAAAATAGATTTGTTTAGTTTCATTTATTTTAAGTAGTAAGGCAGTTATTCATGTTGGTGGCTTTAGGCACTAATTCATCACAGGGGACAATGAGACTGAAATGTAGACCCTCCTTTGTATTAATCTTTTTAAAACAGAGATTAAGAATAGTAAGTCAAGCAGCATGTTCTTCCAGAAAACTAAATAAGTGACTCAATTTTCAAACTTTCATATGAATACATTTTTAAGGTTGCATTTGGGAATGGAGGGCAGATAGACAGAGTGAATCAAAGATCTTTCCTCTGGAAAATGTGATATCTACACAATGGAATACTACTCTGCTATAAAAAAAAAATGAAATACTACCATTTGCAGCAACATGGATGGAGTTAGAGAATATTATATTAAGTGAAATAAGCCAGTCATGGAAAGAGAAATACTACATGTTCTCACTTATTTGTAGAAGCTAATAAAAATAAATAAGTAAATATACAAATGAACGAGGGTGGGGGAGAAGACACAACAATCACAACAATTCCTTGATTTTGTTAAGACAAGTGAACAGATATGATGTTGATAGGGGGTAGGGGGGAGTGGGAGGGGGGAAAAGAGGAATTGGTAAAGGGACATGAAAAGCAACTATATTGTATACAGGTAAATTAAAATAAAAAATAGAAAAAATCTTTCCTTTGACATTAGAGGATGGATGGAAAACATGTATGCCTGAGTAATGAGTAGACTAATAAATTTTTATAAGAAAGAAAATTAAAGGTTGTTTTATCTAATCTTTTCATTGTATAGATGGAGCTTCTAAGACCTTGCTACTATCCAAATGTTTAAAAATCTATTAATTCCAGATAGTTAATATTTTCTATATCAAAATGCAAAATATTAACCACTATTCAGAACTTCAATGAAACTTGGGACAACTGATAGCTTTCCTATTTGCTGTGGTAAAAAGACAAACAGGGATACAAAGGCAACTTGTAGAGCAATAAACGATGATCACAAACATGGCCCTAAATACGCTGGAATGACCCTGTGCTGGTTTTTTCGCTAGAAACCAGCTATTTTAGTCCATTTTTGTGTTACTATAACAGAAATACCTGAGACTGGGTAATTTATAAGGAAAAGAGGTTTATTTGGCTTACGATTCTGGTACAGCTGCATCTGGCACGGGGCCTCAGGCTGATTCTACTCATGGTGGAAAGTGGCAGGCAGCCAGTGGATAAGAGCAGATCACGTGGCAAGAGGAAGCAAGAGAGAGAGAGAGAGAGAGGAGGTGCCAGGGTCTTTTAAACAAAAAGCTCTCGTGGGAACTAATAGAGCAAGAACTCACTCATTAAGCCCCCCTCCCCAGGGAGAGCATTAATCAATTCATAAGGGATCCACCCCCATGACTCAATCAGTTTCCAACACTGCCACATTGAAGATCAAATTTCCACATGAGTTTTGGAGGGAACAACACATCCATACTCCATCACCAGCTCCCTTTCAAACTGTGTCTGAGTGACTTCTGATAGTGCTACCTCCCATGTGCTACCAGGTGCTACCTCCCATGTGCTCTCATGTTCTATCACCAGTTTCTTCCTTAGACCAGCACCTCCACCTTTGATACTGATAACCCTCCTAAGATTACCTTACCACTGCTCATAACTGTCCTAATCTAGCAGCTTCTTCCACTGCCACAGTCTGGCCTTGGAAGAACAAGTCCTGCCTATTCATTTTCTACTTTATCATAAACATTGGATAGGTACTTCCCTTTAATTCCCCATAGCACACCATCAGCTCCATAGTTATACAGGAAATTGTATTTGTTGTTACAAATACAATTTATTGAAGAATGAGGGATAACAGGGAGCAAACATA
Organism: Galeopterus variegatus; assembly: GCF_000696425.1. Classification (NCBI taxonomy): domain Eukaryota; kingdom Metazoa; phylum Chordata; class Mammalia; order Dermoptera; family Cynocephalidae; genus Galeopterus; species Galeopterus variegatus. The sequence continues at coordinate 343,314 of NW_007727345.1, forward strand.
AGGGAACCTACAACCACCCATAACCATCATTTGAGCATATTATACAAAAGTATAGCCATTAAATTTTCACCACAAAAATAAGCTGCTAATCACACTACTCTATTTCCCCTGTACCACCATGTACTCTAATCGGCAAATAAGAAGCCATGCTCTTTCCAAATGTCCAGACTCTTGCTTTCTCCTGGATGCACATTTCCTTCTCAATAATTAATCTAAACATTATAATATCTTTAAGTCTAAGATAAAAACGCTTTGCCTATCACTAACTTTTACCACCTTGGCTCACCTTGATATTTGCCATTTCTGAATTGTTAGGATATTTACATTTTCAACATTGGGGTATAGGTATCATGTTGCAATTTCTTATATTGTTTCATTTATCAAAATTTTATCTCTGCAGCTAGATGACTAACATTCCAAGGACAGGAACTATTTCTTTTTCATTCTCCATAATGTTTTGCATAATAATGGACACAGAGTAGGCTTTTATACTCAAATATTTGAGTGAATTTGACTTATAGCACTATGCTAATTTGGGATATGAGATATGAAGGTAATGGTCTTCTTCAAATGTTTATTCTTTCTTTGGTGATTTAATTTAAATGCCTTATCCCTAAATACAGGAGTGAACATAAATCATTGTAAGCACTGCCAGGAAACAATAAGGAATGGAATTCAGGATTAGAGAGGAAATAACTACCTATACATATGACATGTTACTTGAATTTTACAGTCCTGTATTATTTTCTTTCTTTATGTAACTTGCTTAAGCTTTTAATAACAAAAATAATCTTTGAAAAATTCATTCTGTTTTGATATTAGACCAAGAAAATGCATGGATCAGTACTATCCTAAGCACATTAACCTGCTGACTAAGGACTATCTTAAAAAACAACAATCTAACATTCATTCACTGGAACAAGGACAAACAGGCTAGAAAAACTGTTCACCTCCACACTCAGGCAATTAGTTTTAAGTATGTCTAGATGAGTGCTGCTACACGAAATAAATGCACTGAATAGTAACTATTAAAAAAAATACATTGCAAAAAAAGCCAAGATAAAAGTAAGTATCCTAACAGAAGTCACTTGAAAATAAATCCCCACTACTATTATCAGAGGGCTGAAAATATAAAGATCTATTACATTTTGCTTTATATTTTAGTTTTAAACTTCCTTAACTGTCCCCATGGTAACAGTCCAGGGCAATTCAGATAGAAAATTTAAATTAAGACCCATAGATTGGACAGAAGGAACAAATGTCCAAAAAACCCCTAACCTAATTGAGCAGATGATTCTATTATTCATTTTTTAAAATAGTAATAAACCTTTTGTCATGATCTGAAAATAATCAGATAATATTTTGTTTAAGGATGTGAATATTGAACTACAATGAAACAAATATTTTGAAGACAATGTTTATCTTTCTCCAGAATTGCAGACATTTCTTCCTAAATAAAAAGTCCTTTTATTTTACTCTTATAAGAGTAACACATGCACACACAAACAAAAATTCAAAAAAATACAGAAGAGTTTAAAATAAAAAATAGGTCTTTGGTTCCTGCCTCCTACTCTCAATTTTACTCCCCTAGACAACCATTTTTTACTGCTGCTTTTGGCATTAGTTCTTCTATAGGTTATGTTTTTAGCTATAAACAGTATGACTACACTTTCACACATCTATTTCTCTTATCAACTGTTTTTTCTACCAGAAAAGATGGGAAATTAATCCATTCCCTCCCCATTCAATCTTTATTACTTAACATTTTAGCTGGCTTACTTTAAAACTTTAAGTATCTGCTTGAACTACTTTCTTTAACTTTGTTTAAATAGCACTTTTTAACTCCTAACTATAAATGCAAAAGAATTAGTACTTCCCATTCTCCCTCTCATTCCTCCTTCCATCTCCCAGTCTCAGTCAAATATACCATTATTTTACTGTCAAGGTTTATAAAATTTGTATTTTATTCTCTAACAATGGTTAGTTCATTTATACTTTGTCTACAGTTTATTCTGAAAGCTAATAGAAAACATTTACATTATTATTCACTACAGAATTATGTTGTATAACTGGATTTAAAGAAAAACATAATCTATAAAATTGAACCATGTGAATAAAGTATTCCAAGAATGTGAGTAAAATAGTTTCTCACTGTTTACTTGACTGCTTCTCAAAGCCTTTGAATAGGAGGAAATAGTTGAAGAATTAATGAAGTGGTATTTCCCCCTCCAAAATTTTAAAAGGCGAAATACTTCAGATTGAAAAGGCCCATAAAATGACAAAGAGGAAAAATAACGAAACACACCCCCACCAGGACACATTAGAGTAACATTTATGAATATCAAAGATAAAAAGAAAATTTTTAAAGTTTACAAAAAGAAAGAACAGATCACATACAAAAGCATAAAAATTACACTGACGAGATTTTTCATTAACTACACCAGATACAAGAAGACAATGGAGCAGTCTCCAAAGAATTAAAGAACAAGAACTTAAAATGTAAAAATTTCTATATACAAGAGTATTTCAAAAAGTTCATGGAAAGATTCATGTTTTTTCATGGAAAAGATTCTATTTTTCACAAACTTTGTAAAGTACCCTCATGCTACTAAAATGTGAAAGTATGATAANTAGCTGGCTTACTTTAAAACTTTAAGTATCTGCTTGAACTACTTTCTTTAACTTTGTTTAAATAGCACTTTTTAACTCCTAACTATAAATGCAAAAGAATTAGTACTTCCCATTCTCCCTCTCATTCCTCCTTCCATCTCCCAGTCTCAGTCAAATATACCATTATTTTACTGTCAAGGTTTATAAAATTTGTATTTTATTCTCTAACAATGGTTAGTTCATTTATACTTTGTCTACAGTTTATTCTGAAAGCTAATAGAAAACATTTACATTATTATTCACTACAGAATTATGTTGTATAACTGGATTTAAAGAAAAACATAATCTATAAAATTGAACCATGTGAATAAAGTATTCCAAGAATGTGAGTAAAATAGTTTCTCACTGTTTACTTGACTGCTTCTCAAAGCCTTTGAATAGGAGGAAATAGTTGAAGAATTAATGAAGTGGTATTTCCCCCTCCAAAATTTTAAAAGGCGAAATACTTCAGATTGAAAAGGCCCATAAAATGACAAAGAGGAAAAATAACGAAACACACCCCCACCAGGACACATTAGAGTAACATTTATGAATATCAAAGATAAAAAGAAAATTTTTAAAGTTTACAAAAAGAAAGAACAGATCACATACAAAAGCATAAAAATTACACTGACGAGATTTTTCATTAACTACACCAGATACAAGAAGACAATGGAGCAGTCTCCAAAGAATTAAAGAACAAGAACTTAAAATGTAAAAATTTCTATATACAAGAGTATTTCAAAAAGTTCATGGAAAGATTCATGTTTTTTCATGGAAAAGTTAAAATGTAAAAATTTCTATATACAAGAGTATTTCAAAAAGTTCATGGAAAGATTCATGTTATCTTTTAATTCTATTTTTCACAAACTTTGTAAAGTACCCTCATGCTACTAAAATGTGAAAGTATGATAAAATATTCTCGAATACGTAAGACCTCAGAAGCTTTACTGCCATAGAAATTCTCTTGAATTCTCAGTCCTTACCACAAATGGCTGATACAGGTAAGCACTCAATAAATACACAGTAAAGAAGCAAAGGAAGAAAGAAAGTGAGAAAAGAAAGAAGAAAATCTAAACATAAACCCAGTAATGAGTTTCATGAAAATGCAGAAACAGAAACTCTATTTCATATATGGTTGATAGTATTTGCTACATCAAGACTTACAGTGAAAACAACTTTGGATACTTACGAAGAGAAACAAATTCAAAGGATGTTGCACACAAAAAATAAAGCAAGGGTTATTAAATATTTTGGTAAAGTTTAATGTTGCCTTTTACAAGATATCCGGAAGTAATTATTTGGCCTTTAAAAAAAACCTACAACATGGATAAACCTTGGGGACATTGCTCTAAGTGAAATAAGCTAGTCTAGTCACAAAAAGACAAATATTACATGATTTGACTTATATGAGGTATCTAAAGTAGTCAAACTCTTAGAATCAAAAAGTAGAATGGTAGTTGCCAGGTTCCAGGCAGAGGAAGATAAAGGAAGTTGTTTTTCAATGGGTAGAGTTTCAGTTTTGAAGGATAAAAAATGTTCTAGAGGCCTGTTGTACAACAATGTTCATATAGTTAACAGTACTGTACTGCACACTTAAAACTGGTTAAGACAGTTATGTGTGTTATGTGTTTTATAACCACAATAAAAAAATAGCCAAAACCAGAGCTTTTGTCTCTGCAATTAACTAGCAAAACCAGAGCTTTTGTCTCTGCAGTTAACTAGCAACACAGAATAGCTGCCTTTCGAGTCCTCCTTAGGGAACACACTAGCACCTTTTCTCCTTCCTTCTTCTGGATTCCTCTTTCCTCATTATTTTGACTTCTGTGGCCAGAAGCCTAAACAGACTGGCTTTCTCAGGATTATGGACTGAATTGTGTCCCCTGCAAAATTCATAAATTGAAGCCTTAACTCCCAGTATCTAACAATGTGACTATATTAAAGATGGGGCCTTTCGGAGATAATCAAGTTAAAATACGGCCGTTAGGGTGTGCCCTAATTCAATATGACTAGTGTCCTTATAAGAGAGAAACCAGGTATGTACATGCACAGTGAAAAGGCCATGTGAGGACACAGTGAGAAGACAGTCATCTGCCAGAGAAGGAGAAAGACCTCAGGAGAAAACAACCTGTCAATACCTTGATTTTGGACTTCTAGCCTCTAGAACTTTGAGAAAATTAATTTCTGTTGTTTAAGTCTCCCATCTTCTGTTATTTTGTAATGGCAAGCCTAGCAAACTAATACACTGAGAAATCTTACACTGAACAAAGACATAAAAAGAAAAAACCCAAGATAGTTGGTGTGGTGGTGCACTGTGGAGCAGTTCCATGAGCTGCTCATATTCTGGAGATGAAAAGAGATAATACATATATATAAAACTCAATGTCAAGAAGCAGTCAGTCCTATGAAGAAAACTAAATAATGGTAAAGAAATGGAATGATGGAGGGTGAAGGTCTAATTTAGGGCAGTTAGAGACATAAATATTAAGAATTTTGTTCATCACATGTTTTTCTGAGAAAAAATTTCCTCAAGTATTAGCTAGAGTTCTGTGTACTTTCGCAGTCAGTCCTATGAAGAAAACTAAATAATGGTAAAGAAATGGAATGATGGAGGATGAAGGTCTAATTTAGGGCAGTTAGGGACATAAATATTAAGAATTTTGTTCATCACATGTTTTTCTGAGAAAAAATTTCCTCAAGTATTAGCTAGAGTTCTGTATACTTTCATGAGCAACTTTTTTACTTTCAGTATGTTAAAGCCATGACACTTGTAACTGTTCATATTACCCAAGTAATGTTTGTAATCTATCCTTAGTAACCAGAGAGAAAAGACAGATGGCCAACCAAAGAAAGATAATTGGACAGATAGCTGACATCCTAACAGCAAAAAAGCGGAAGACAGAAAACAGAGAGAAAATATTTTCAAAGTGATGAGAGAAAAGAGCTGTCAACTACAATCATAAGATTGTTTGAAATCACATTTTGAACTTAATCCACCTGGTTTTAATAGCAGGCATGTCCCTGTTATGGTGATGGCTGTATCATGTATATGACTAGTGTCCTTATAAGAGAGAAACCAGGTATGTACATGCACAGTGAAAAGGCCATGTGAGGACACAGTGAGAAGACAGTCATCTGCCAGAGAAGGAGAAAGACCTCAGGAGAAAACAACCTGTCAATACCTTGATTTTGGACTTCTAGCCTCTAGAACTTTGAGAAAATTAATTTCTGTTGTTTAAGTCTCCCATCTTCTGTTATTTTGTAATGGCAAGCCTAGCAAACTAATACACTGAGAAATCTTACACTGAACAAAGACATAAAAAGAAAAAACCCAAGATAGTTGGTGTGGTGGTGCACTGTGGAGCAGTTCCATGAGCTGCTCATATTCTGGAGGTGAAAAGAGATAATACATATATATAAAACTCAATGTCAAGAAGCAGTCAGTCCTATGAAGAAAACTAAATAATGGTAAAGAAATGGAATGATGGAGGATGAAGGTCTAATTTAGGGCAGTTAGGGACATAAATATTAAGAATTTTGTTCATCACATGTTTTTCTGAGAAAAAATTTCCTCAAGTATTAGCTAGAGTTCTGTGTACTTTCGTGAGCAACTTTTTTACTTTCAGTATGTTAAAGCCATGACACTTGTAACTGTTCATATTACCCAAGTAATGTTTGTAATCTATCCTTAGTAACCAGAGAGAAAAGACAGATTGCCAACCAAAGAAAGATAATTGGACAGATAGCTGACATCCTAACAGCAAAAAAGCGGAAGACAGAAAACAGAGAGAAAATATTTTCAAAGTGATGAGAGAAAAGAGCTGTCAACTACAATCATAAGATTGTTTGAAATCACATTTTGAACTTAATCCACCTGGTTTTAATAGCAGGCATGTCCCTGTTATGGTGATGGCTGTATCATGTCACTGATGCTGAACATTTGGATCAAGATAATAGCTAATAAAAATACCATTTGTAATACATCAACATACACATATAATCTCTAATCCTCAAAACAATCCTAAGGATAGTTATTTTTATCTATATTTTATAAAACAGAACCAGAGACAAGAGAAGTTAAATTACATAAAACCACACAACTAATAAAAAGCAGAGCTAAGACTCAGATCCACTGTCAGATTCCAAAGTTCATATTCTATATATTACACCACAGGCCTCTTTTAATTTTTCTTGCTTCGAATTTATTCTCATCAAGCTCCCACTGCATATGCCTGCAATTCAAGCTGCAAGGTAAACATGTGGCCCTTGTGGGCAGTGAGCCCAGCGTGGGGAGCATCTAAGAGCCCACATAACTGCAATTTTCCAGAGATGAAGTCTACACTGAGTCCCCTCATCCCCCTCAGTCCCAGGCTGTCACTGGATATCACCATTTTGGAATAGGATGCAGGACACAGAGACCTGCCCAAATCTTGTGAGCCTGCCAGAGCCTCCACCCCAACAGAAAGGGTGCAGCAAATTCCCCAGCCCCACCCTATCTGGCATTGTTCTAGTAAACTTGCCTAGATCCATGCACACCTCCCCCTGAGAACTCAGAGACCAGCCCAACTTATTGAGCCAGCTGGAGTATCCCACCCCAACAGAGAGAGTTCAGGGAATACATCAGCCCCTCCCAGGTACACCCAATACCACGAATCTCTGGTAAATTTGCCCAGATCTATGCCTACCTTCTCCTGGAAAGTCAAAGACCTGCCAAATTCAATAAGCCCACTAGAGTATCTCACCCCAGCAGAGAGGGTGTGGGGAATGATCTGGCACTTCCTGGATGCGTGCAGTCCCACATCTCTGGTAAACTTGCCTAGATCCAAATGTTCCAGCAGGGAAGCTTCAGAGAGACTACCCACCTCACCCAGTGACACAAAGAAGTGCCCCAGAGCTTCTCCCAGGGGTGCACAACCCACTTAATATCCCTGCAGCCCCATGGCCATGAATTGAATTATGTCCCCCAATGTCCATGTATTGAAGCTTAATCCCCACTGTAACTGTTCACTGTGGGAAATCTTATTATGGTAATTGAAAGATGAGGTCTTAAAAAAAAAGAAAGAAAGATGGGGTCTTGAAGAGGTGACTAGATTGTGAGGACCATGCCCTAGTAAGTGGATTAATAATGGTGATCATAGGCATGGTTCTGAGGGCTACAAAAGGAGAAGGAGTGAGGAGTTGGCTCTTTCTTTGCCTCTGCCATGTGACACCTTGCTATGCTGTGAAGAGTCATTGCCCACTAACAAGGCTCTCACCAGATATGTTCCCTGGACATTGGGCTTCCCAGCCTCTGAAAGTGTAAGCAATAAATTTCATTTTCTTGCAAATTACCCAGTTCCAAGTATTTTGTTATAAGATCACAAACAGTCTAATACATATATTCATGTTAGCAAAGGAACAGCCTGTGGCCACAACACCTACCCCAGTAATTGAAGCCTCAATAGTGACCTGAGAGACCCCATACAGCATCACTTGTCTCAGCTTAGGAAGCACTGAGCACAATAGAAAATGCCCAAGGTACTTTAGGCCTTTCTCACAGCTGCAACAACCCTGCCCAGTGTCAACCACCCCAACAAGAAGCTGCTGAGAGCTCCACTGTCTAGGTCATAAAGATGCTCACAGACAACTCTAAGATTGAATATAATCAAAGAAGTCACGTGAAGACTACCCTACCACACTCACCAAGGACCAAACCTAAAATGCCCAACCCAACTGTCAATATAGAGCATTTCTTCAAGTAAGAGTTGCTCCCTTCAAAAATGACTCCAAAATTTAGAAGAAACTATTGCCCCACCAGATGCCAGACATCAATGCAGTTATATGAGAAGTGTGAAAAAGCAGGGAAACATGACATCCCCATAGGAAGACAATAATTCTCCAGTACCACACCCCAAACAACAGGAAACCTGTGAAATGCCTAAAGAGAAATTTCAAATGGTAATCTTAAGCAAACTCAATATGATGCAAGAAAATATAGATAGAAATCACATTGAAGTCAGAAAAAGAATCCAGGCCCTCAAGGAGAAATTCAACAAGGAGATAGATATAATAAAAAAAGAACCAAGCAGAAATCCTGAAACTGAAGAATTCATTCAATGAAATAAAAAATACATCTGAGAGCTTTAACAGCAGGCTAGAACAAGCAGAGGAAAGAATTTCTGAATTCAATAACAGGCTTTTTGAATTAACCCAGTGAGACCAAAAAAAGAAAAAAGAATTTTTTTTTAAAATGAAGAAGGCCTACAAGATCTATTGGAGAACCTTAATCATACAAACATCTGTATTATGGGTGTCAGAAGGAGAAGAGAAAAGAAAAGGCATTAAAAGCTGATTTAATGAAATAATAGCTGAAAGCTTCCCAAGTACTGGGAGACATATAGACAGATCAGAGGGAAGCTCAAAGATTCCCAAACAGATTCAAACCAAAAAGGTCCTCCCCATGACATATTATAGTCAAATTTTCAAAAGTCAAAGACAAAGAAAGAATTCTAAAAACAGCAAGAGAAAACTGTAAAGCCACCTGTAAGGGAATCCCCATCAGGCTAACAGAAGACTTCTCAACAGAAACCTTATAGGCCAGGAGTGAGCAGGATGATATATCCAAAGTGCTAAAAAAAAAAAAAAAAAACCAAAAAAAAAAAAAAACTAACCCAAAAAAAGCTTTCCTTCAAAAATAAAGGAGAAAAAGGTTTTTCCC
>NW_007727345.1:353601-363204 GCF_000696425.1 Galeopterus variegatus
AAAAAAAAAAAAAAAAAAAAAAGCCAAGAATAAAGAATACTATACCCAACAAAGCTATCCTTCAGAAATGAAGGAGAAATAGTGTTTTTCCCAGACTAGCAAAAACGGTGTGAATTTATCACCCCATAAGAAATCTTCAAGGGAGTCCTACATCTTGAATCAAAAGAATGATAACTGCCATCATGAATACATGAGAAAGAACAAACCCACTAATAGAGCAGATATGCAAGTGGGAAAGAGAAAGAAGCTGTATTTTTATCACTACAAAAAATATACAGCAAAGAAAAACAATAAAAGGGAAAGAAAGTAATAAAAAAAATAAAACAACCATAAAAAAATTAATAATATCAATAATAACCCTAAATGTAAATGGATTAAATTCTTCACTTAAAAGATATAGACTGGCTGAATGGATTAAAAAACTAGACCCAACTATGTGCTACTGACAAGAGACTCACTCTGCCAGTAAAGACACACATGGAATGATGGTGAAGGGCTGTAAAAGATATTTCACAGAAACAGAAACCAAAAATTAACAGGAGTGGTTATACTTATATTGATAAAATAGACTTTAAACCAAAAGCTATAGAAAGAGACAAATAATTACATTATAATAATGATAAAGGGATCAATGCAACAAGAAGGTACAACAATCATAAATATATATGCACCAATATTGAGCACCTGGATATCTAAAGCAAATATTGTTGCATCTAAAGGGAAAGATAGATGCCAATACAATAATAGTCAGGGACTTCAACACCACTCCCTCAGCATTGTACAGAACATGTAGACAAAATATTAGAAGAGAAATATTGGATTTAAGCTGTACTTTAGACCAAATGTACTTGACAGACATTTACAGAACATTTCATCCAACAATTACAGGATATACATTCTTTTCATCAGCACACAGATTATTCTCTAGGATAGACCACATGTTAGGCCACAAATCAAGTCTCAACAAATTTAAAAAGATTGACATCATAACAAGTATTTTTTCAGATCATAATAGAATAAAACTAGAAGTTAATAACAAGAGAAACTTTGGAAATTATATGAATACATGGAAATTAAACAATATGCTCCTGAACGACCTATGAGTCAAAGAAGAGATAAAGCAGGAAATCAAAAATTCCTTGAAGCAAATGAAAACACAAGAACAACATACCAAAACCTTTGAGATAATGCAAAAGCAGTACTAAGAGGGAAGTTTACTGCAAGAAGTGCTTACATACAAAAATCTGAAAGATCTCAAATAAATAACCTAGTGTTATACCTCAAGGAACTAGAAAAGCAAGAACAATCCAACTCCAAAATTAGTAGATTAAAAGAAATAAAAAAGACCAGAGCATAACAAAATGAAAAATAGACCAACAAAAAAGGTTCATAAGATTGATGAAACAAAAATTTGGTTTCCTGGGAAGATGAACAAAATAGACAAACAGAACTAGAAAAGCAAGAACAATCCAACTCCAAAATTAGTAGATTAAAAGAAATAAAAAAGACTAGAGCATAACAAAATGAAAAATAGACCAACAAAAAAGGTGCATAAGATTGATGAAACAAAAATTTGGTTTCCTGGGAAGATGAACAAAATAGACAAACAATTGGCTAGACTAACCAAGAAAAGAAGAGAGAAGATCCAAATAATAAAATGGAAAAGGAAACATTGCAATTCCACAGAGATACAAAAAATCATTAGAGACTATTATGAATTACTACACAGCAACACATTTGAAAATCTGTAGGAAATGGATAAATTTCTGGACACATACAACCTACCAAGACTGAGCCAGCAAGAAACTGAAAACAGAACAGACCATTAACAAGCAACAAGACCTGATAACTAATTGGTAGTCTACCAACAAATAAAAGCCCAGAACTAAGTGGCTTCACTGCTGAACTCTACCAAATGTTAAAGAATATTTAATACCAATTCTCTCAAATTATTTCAAAACATTGAAGCACAGAATATTCTCCCAAACTTATTCTATGAGGACAGCATCACCTTGATATCAAAACCAGAAAAAGGCAAAACAAAAAAATAAAACTATAGGCCAATATCCTTAATACACTTAGATACAAAAATTCTCAACAAAGTACTAGAGAACAGAACCCAATGTCACATCAAAAAGATTATACACCACAATCAAGTGGGTTTTATCCCAGGGCCTAAGGGATGATTCGACATACACAAGTCAATAAATGTGATACACCACATCAGCAAAACCAAGGACAAAAATCATGTGATTATCTCAATAAACATGGAAAAGAATTTTATAAAATTCAACATCCCTTCATGATAAAAAACTTTTACCAAATTAGGCATAGAAGGAAAGTATCTCAGCATAATAAAAGCTATATATCTCAGACCTACAACTAACATCATCCTCAACAGGGAAAAGCAAAGCTTTTCCTCTAAGAATGAACAAGACACTCTCACCATTCCTATTTAACATAGGACTGGAGGTCCTAGCCAGAGGAATTAGACAAGAGAAAGGAGTAAAGGGTATACAAATTGAGAAGAGGAAGTCAAATTGTCACTGTTTGCAGATGACCTGAATCTTATTATAGGAAAAACTAAAGACTCCACCAAGAAGTTTTTTCTCCTCATTGACCTGACCCAAATACTATCCAAGCAAAGTTGTTGACAGTCATATAATAATTTAAGTATAAATATATTCTTCTCTCTTATTCAGTTGTCCAGTTTTCAAAAGAAGGAATAACATGCACTATGCAAAATAAACTTCTACTCCACAATCAAAATAAATAAAGAAAACTAAAAAATAAATGAAATTAAAGACTCCATCAAAAAACTCTTAAAGCTCATTTAAAAATTCAGTAAACTTGCAGGATATAAAATCAATATACAAAAATCCACAGAGTTTCTCTATGCCAACAACAAACTAGCAGAAATAAAAATTAAGAAAGCAATCCCACTTACAATTATACCAAAAAAATAAAATATCTAGGAATAAATATAAACAAGGAAGTATAAGATATCTACAATGAACACTACAAAATACTGATGAAAGAAGTTAGAAAGGGCACACAAAAATGGAAAGACATTTTATGCTCATGTATTGGTAGAATTAATGTGAAAATGACTATACTACTCAAAGTGATCTACATATTCAGTGCAATCCTTATCAAAATACCAATGTCATTCTTCACAGAAATAGAAAAAGAAATCCTAACATTCATGTAAAACAACAAAGACCTCAAATAGCCAAAGCATTACTGAAAAAAAAAAAAAAGAGTAAAATGGGAGGCATTACACTACCTGACTTTGAAATATATTTCTAAGCGATAGTGACAAAAACAGCATGGTACTGGTATAAAAACAGACACTTGGACCAATAGAACAGAATTTAAAAAAACAGAAATAAACTCACATATTTACAGCCAACTGATCTTTGACATAGGTGCTAAAAACATACATTCGGGAAAGGACAGCCTCTTCAAAAAATGGTTATGGGAAAACTGGATATCCACATGTGGAAGAATGAAACTAGATCCCTCTTTCCTCATATACAACAATCAACTCAAAATGGACTAACGACTTAAATGTAAGAGCTGAAACTATAAAACTTCAAGAAGAAAACACAGGGGAAATGCTGTAGGACATTGGACTAAGCAAAGATTTTATGAATAAGACCTCAAAAGCACAGGCAACAAAAGCAAAAATAAATAAGTGGGATTTTATAAAAATAAAAAGCTTCTGCAGAGCAAAGGAAATAATCAACAGAGCAAAGAAACAACCTACAGAATGAGAGAAAATATTTGCAAACTGTGCATCTGACAGGAGGCTGATATCTAGCATGTACAATGACCTCAAACAACTCCATAGGAAAAATAGATAGATAGATAGATGATAGATAGATGATAGATAGATAGATAGATAGATAGATAGATAGATAGATAGATAGATAGATAGATAGATAGATAGATAGATAGATAGATAGATAGATAGATAGATAGATAGATAGATAGATAGATAGATAGATAGATAGATAGATAGATAGATAGATAGATAGATAGATAGATAGATAGATAGATAGATAGATAGATAGATAGATAGATAGATAGATAGATAGATAGATAGATAGATAGATAGATAGATAGATAGATAGATAGATAGATAGATAGATAGATAGATAGATAGATAGATAGATAGATAGATAGATAGATAGATAGATAGATAGATAGATAGATAGATAGATAGATAGATAGATAGATAGATAGATAGATAGATAGATAGATAGATAGATAGATAGATAGAAAGAAAGAAAGAATAATAAATAATGGGCAAGGGAGCTGAATAGACATTTCTCAAAAGAAGACATACAAATGTCCAAGAGGGTATATGAAAAAAATGTTCAACATCATTTATCATCAGGGAGACGTAAATCAAAACCATGCTGAGGGCTGGCCAGTTAGCTCAGGTGGTTAAAGCATGCTGTTATAACACCAATATCAAGGGTTCGGGTCCCCATACCAGCCAACCACCAAAAAATAAATAAACAACACACACACACTGACATATCATCTCACTCCAGTCAGACTGTCTATTATCAAAATGACAGAAAATAAAAAATGCTGGTGAGAAGATGGAGAAAGGGGAATCCTTATGCATTGTGGTTGAGACTATAAATTAGTACAGCTACTTTGGAAAACAGTATGGAAGTTTCTCAGACAACTACAGATAGAACTACCATATGAACCAGCAATCCCACTGCTTTCTATATATTCAAAGTAATGGAAAGCATCATGTCAAAGGGGTATCTGTTTCCCTAAGTTTATCACAGTAGCAAAGACATGGAACCAACATAAATGTCCATGGACAGATGATTGGATAAAGAAATTGTGGTACATGTACACAATGAAATACTACTCTGCCATACAAAGGAATAAAATTCTGCCATTCGAAGCAACATGGATGAGCTTGGAGAAAATTACGTTAAGTGAAATAAGCCAAGCACAGAAAGAGAAATACCACCTGTTCTCACTCAATATGTTTTATTCATTGTAAAAAGAAAAGGAAACAAACAAACAAACAAACAAAATAAATAATAATAATAATAAGTTGAACTGCTTATAGGATAGAGAACTGTGGTTACTAGAGGCAGGAAAGGAAAGAGCGAAGGGAGAATAGTAAGATGCTGGTTAATGGACACAAAATTACAATGAAATAGGAAAAATAAGTCCTATTGGTATACAGTCAGAAAAGGAAACAAACAAACAAACAAACAAAATAAATAATAATAATAATAAGTTGAACTGCTAATAGGATAGAGAACTGTGGTTACTAGAGGCAGGAAAGGGAAGAGCGAAGGGAGAATAGTAAGATGCTGGTTAATGGACACAAAATTACAATGAAATAGGAAAAATAAGTCCTATTGGTATACAGTCGACCCAAGAATCTATAATTAACAATGATTTACTGCATGTCATCGAATGACTAGGAGAAGAAATCAAAAGTTCACATTACAAAGAAGTGATTAAATTTTGCAATGGGGAATGTGCTGAATACCCTGAATTGATCATCACACATTGTATACATGTATTGTAATATAACTCTGTACCCCATAAATATGTACATTCAGTGTTTTAATAAAAAATTCAAAAAGTAAAAATAAATTTATGCTCATCAAGAAAACTTTGTATTACAATACTTATTCCTATATAATTTTTTCCTTCAGGAAAATTGCATACTGATTTTTCATAGTTTATGTAAAAATATATTTGAAATATTAAGAAATTTACATAAATTTTACTTATACAAATATTTAGAAGCATGTCTATGACAAAAAATTAAAAAATACTTATAGTCACAAATGAATGAATCTTATAAAACCTATTTTGTCTAATTATATGAGTAAAGCACCAAATTTAAAACATCATCAGAAGGACATGAATGATGAAATTTTTTTCATACAGATGAAATGTTAGTACGACTCTACCTTGCTTCTTTACTTGGTTTTCTTTATGCCTCTCCCACCCTCCAGTTGCAGAATGATTGGTTGTGATTAAGTGTTTAACTTATGAAGAATTTTGACCAAAAAGAAATCAATTCATGTCCTTGGCCGCATTAGAACAGTTTCACTAATCATCATTATCCAAACTTACTCTTAAAAATATTCCAGTAGCAATTATTGTGTAGAATTCTTTTGGCAATTAATCACATACAGCATTGTGACAAACCTATTGTTCCCTTGAGCTGTTATTTAAGTATTATTTTATTTATTTTATGCTACAGCCCATCTATCATATTATCACAAAATTAGCTTTCTACAGCACAGATATTATGATCATGTCATTGTGCTGCTGGAAAACCAGGGAAGGCACAGTCTCCTAAACCCTTGTGGCTTCAAGCCCCTTGCTTCCACTGAATTGGTGCGTTTTCGAGGTCATCACTCTGTTCCACTGTACTCTTCATTCTTCTTCACAGGAACCCTGCGCTAGGCAGGGTAGTAGAGCCCCAGAGATGTCTACATACTAATTCCCCAAAACTTTGCCTGTTACGTTATATGCATGGCAAAAGGGACTTCTGAGATGTGGCTAAGAAACTTGAGATTGGAGCAGTTATCCTGGATTATGTGGGTGGGCCCACATAATAAGGACAAGGGTCCTTATAAGGGAAAGAGGACAGCAGGAGAGTCAGAGTCAGAGAAAATGTGACCACAGACGCACAGGCCAGACTGAGAGACATGCGAAGAAATGATGATGCTAGATTTGAAGATGAAAGAAGGAGCCACCAGCCAATGAATACGGAATCCTCAAGAACCTGGAAAAGAAAGAACACATTCTTCCCTAGAGCTTCCAGAAGGAGCTAGCCCTGCTGACACCTTGTCTTTAGCCATGTAGGACCCATTTTCAGACTTCTGGCCTCCAGAACTGTAAGATAATAAATCTGTATTGTGTAAAACCAGTAGGCTTGTGGTAATTTGTCATAACAGCAATAGGAAACTAAACACACACCTATTTGTGGAAATCAGTTTCTTGCATAAACTTATACAACAGGACTCCCAAAACATTACTGAGGATTTGGGGAGATTGAGCAGGGAGTTTATATTTCAGAATAATAAACATTATAGACATCTCTGCTTTGAAAAATACTCACATACTCTTTTCTCTCTCTCTCTCCCCTCCCCTCTCCCTTTCCCCATCCCCCTTCGCTCAAATTCTTATTTATTTCTGATAAGTAGAAATTAGGCTCTGTTTGTTTCTACATGAAAACAGATATGTCATTATATATCCTTTTTACCTCTGTAGCTCCTTTCCTATGGTAGATGCTCAGTATATTTTTCTTTAAAATTTCTTGATCAGAAACATTATAATCTGAATTCAACATGTAAGTTTAAGCCACATACATGGTTTATAACTTTTACATTCTCCTTCCGCTTAAGGTTTCTGGAATTGCTTTTAAATTTCCTGTGAGGAAGAGGTCAACAGATGTAAATTTGGTAGAACATTACTCTTAATTGCTCTCCTATAGTGCTGATAGTCTACATAGAATTACATGCAACTGCTCCAAATACTCTCTGTGACCTATGGTATATATTTTCAAAATGTTAGTTCATAATTTTTCCTCTGCTTTTATTGTTTTCCTCACAACCTGAACTGAACAGAGGTCTCTGAATTAGTATTAAGGACACAGTCTAGGTTTTCAAAGGAAGAGATATACCAGAGACCAAAGGATTACACTATATTATACCAACCAAGAGGTATAGGAATACAGACAGCTAGAAAGCCAGCAACAAAGCCGATGATCAAAAATTAAGCAGAAATCCTGACAAAGGAGTATCAGGAATACTACAGGTTACCATTGTTAAGTCAATTTCTTGTCCTTGTTTCCTACTTCCTAAGAAAGTTAATAGCAAAATCATTAAATTTGATCAGTATGAGACAGGTCTAGGCCTCCTGTAGTTTTTCTTATCTTTTGTATTTAGAAGAAAAGTAGATATTGGCTTGACAGGAAGAAAATAAAAGTGGTATCAAATGCCCAATAAAGGAATCTATTTTGTAAATGTCATGCTCCAACTCAAGATAAAGAAACTATGGCACATATGCCAAAGTCTGCATTTGATTTCATGCTACTTGAGTGGGAACATCCTATACCTAGAAAGGAATGGTTTTTTGTACTTGATGTTAGCATGCCCCATTCAGAACAGTGTTTTATTTTTGAGATTTAAAGATTGGCAGTTGAAGTATAATTAATAGGGTATAATCAAAATTTCAAAAGGGCAGAGATAATATTTGACCATTTAATTAAAATTCCATAGCTCAAGTAAATAGTAGACTGTGACAAAAAGTTTATTTGTCTCCAACTCACTTCCACCATAGAGGGCTCAAATTACTTATAAAGGGCCATCACTCTTTTAAAGTCCTGGCCTGAAAAATAGACACAATGTAGAAACATGAGATTATAATTAAAACAAAAGAAATGCCAATAACACCAGGTAATATTCAATAGACATATGACAGTAGCCAGAATGTTCCCAAATGAACACGCCCAATGTCACATATCGATTTTGAATGGAAATATATCTCATAGTAAGTCCCAGGATCAGTTGCATGGCCCTCCCCTGGCACTCTCCATGTAAGTAATCACAATCCTGCAGCTGCTTATGCCTTTTGTTGGTATAAGATGCTCTCAAAAGGTGTTTTGCTTTGATTTATCTGACTTCTACTAGGTCCTTTTATACTGTCTCCTACATTTTCCTCTGCTGCAGAAGCAAACATCATCAAGTATAATTCTAAGTGTATTGCTGAGGAATATTCCACTGTGACATATTTCATAATTTGTTTATCCATTCATCTTCTGATAGACATTTGAGCTATTTGTAGGTTTTAGCTATTGCAAATAATACTGCTACAAACATTTGTGTACGTGTCCTTGTGTGACACTTGCTTTTATTTGTCGTGCATAAATACCTAGAAATGAAATGATTGGATCATATGGAAGACATATGTTTAACTTCTTAAGAAATTGTCAGGGGCCGGCCCAGTGGCGCACTGCTACAGTGCGCCACTTGGGAGCGCAGCAGATGCTCCCGCCGAGGGTTCGGATCCCACATACAGACCGGCGGCTCACTGGCTGAGCGAGCTGCGGGCGCAACACCGAGGGTTGCGATCCCGTTGCCGGTCCAGGTCTGGTACGGGCGCAACACTGAGGGTTGCGATCCGTTGCCGGTCACGAAAAAAGACAAAAAGGAAAAAAAAAAAAAGAAATTGTCAAATTGTTGTCAAAAGAGGTTGTACCATGTTATATTCCCAAGAACAGTATGAGAGATTCCACTTCCCAAACACCTTTGCCAAAAAGTCTATTTTTTTTTTTTTCCAGCAGTAGGCCAGTATTGGGATCAAACTCTTGACCTTGGTGTTATGACACTGCACTCTAACCAACCAAGCTAACTGGCCAGCCTTCAGTTTTCTCAATTTTAGTCATTCTAGTAGGCATGTACTGGGATCTCTTTGTGGTTTTAATTTCTCTAATTGTAATAATGTTGAACATTTTTCATGGCTTATTTGACATTTGTAGGTCTTCTCTAATAAAGTGTCTGTTCAAATATTTTTGCTCATTTTTATAAGTTGTTT
>NW_007727345.1:363414-369287 GCF_000696425.1 Galeopterus variegatus
AAAAAAAAAAAAAGAAATTGTCAAATTGTTGTCAAAAGAGGTTGTACCATGTTATATTCCCAAGAACAGTATGAGAGATTCCACTTCCCAAACACCTTTGCCAAAAAGTCTATTTTTTTTTTTTTCCAGCAGTAGGCCAGTATTGGGATCAAACTCTTGACCTTGGTGTTATGACACTGCACTCTAACCAACCAAGCTAACTGGCCAGCCTTCAGTTTTCTCAATTTTAGTCATTCTAGTAGGCATGTACTGGGATCTCTTTGTGGTTTTAATTTCTCTAATTGTAATAATGTTGAACATTTTTCATGGCTTATTTGACATTTGTAGGTCTTCTCTAATAAAGTGTCTGTTCAAATATTTTTGCTCATTTTTATAAGTTGTTTGTTTCCTTACTACTAAGTTTTGAAAATTCTTTATATATTCTGGTGACAAGTCATTTATCAAAAACATGATTTGAAAATATTTTCTAGCCAATATATGGCTTGTTTCTCATTCTCCAAGCAGTATCTTCTGCAAAGCAAAAGTTGCTAATTTTGACAAAGTCCAATTACCAATTTGTTTGTTAATGGATGGTGATTTTAGTATCATATTCAAGAAAGTATCACCTAACACATGGTTATTTACTATGTTCTGTGTCTATTAAAATAATCATATGACTTTTCTTTTTCAGGTTGTTAATGTGGTGAATTACATCAATTGATTTTCAAATGTTAAATCAATCTCACATTCCTGGAATAAACCTCACTTTGTCATCATATATTATCTCTTTTATTAGATTTGCAAAAATTTTTATTTAAAAATTTTTATCTGTGTTTATGAGGAATAATGTAGTTTTCATGTCTTGTAATGTCTTTTGTTTGGATATAAGAGTACTTTTGGCCTCATAGAATAAATTGGGGAATATTCCCTCCTTTTTGATATTCTGGAGGAATTTGTGGAGAATTTGTATTATTTCTTCTTTCAATGTTTGGTGGAATTTACCTGTGAAGTCATCTAGGACTAAAGTTTTCTCTGTGGGAAGGTTGTTAACTACAAATTCTATTTATTTAATAGACATATGTCTATTCAGTTTATTTCTTCTTTAATGAACTTGGTAGTTTGTGACTTTGAAGGAATTAGTTCATTTCATCTAAGTTGTCTAATTTATTAGCATGATGTTGTTTATAATTGTTAAGTCAGAAACTATCTAAGGTCAGAGATATCACCCTACTTGTTAGCCTGCCATAATTTTATATATAGATAGATAAAAATGTAGACGTAGATATAGATATGACTTCTGTATAGATCTAGAGACAAAGTTTTCTGGATAGAAGGAACAATTTATTACTTACAGCAAAAACAGCCAGAACAGCTTTTTAGCACCAGTTCCCCACTCCAGTCTGCATGGGGCGACATGAGTGAGAGCCAGATATTACTTGTGTGTGTAGCAGGGCTGAATCAAAGGAGAAGACTTCCAAAATTATAAGACTTGGAGTTTATATAGGGGCTGCAGGCACATATGTCCATTCTCCCTTTTAGAGAGAAAGACAATGTATTTTATTTTAAAATGTAAACAAATCCTCTCAGCAGAAGACAGGGGAAGATCTTTATTTTTATTATCTTGGAATGTAAGCAAATGTCTCTAGAGGAGACAAGTCTCTAAATCCCTAGTTTCCAAGGCCTTCGTTATTCAAATATGCCCCCTTGCTTTGAAGACCTGAATCAGGCATAAACATGAAAATATTCATGGAGAATGGTCTGCCAACACCATATATCATACATCCTATTATAAACACAATCAACTCTATTCTCAGGGGGAGACAACTCAAGAACCCATTCAGCTACTACATCAAGAAGTAATGTCATGAGACCACTGTTACCTAGAGGATGTCCAGGTCTCCTCTAATCTGATTAGAGGAATCTGATTCAGAAATACAGATTCATTTCATCTCATGGCACTGCAATCCTTAGGGCCTTGTCATCATCTTTACAGTCTAGAATGAGGTTACATATCCAGTTTCCAGTCAGAAGAAGGAGAAAAAGCATATAGGAAAGGCCTAGCTTCTCTCTTAAAGGACTGTGACAGCCAAGCTCCAAGATGCCCTCCTCCCAATAAATCCCATCTCCTGGTATTCACACGCCCTGTGAGTACTCTCCAATACTGAATAGAGCTGGACTGTGTCAGCAATATGATACTGTGAGAATGATGCTAGGAATGATGCCATATGACTTTAGAGGCCAGATCACAAAAGATATTGCAGCTTGTGTCTTGCATTTGTGTGTCACATGCTATGTGAAGAGCTACCTGCTATTTTATGAGGACACTCATCTTTTTCAGAAGTGCACGTAGTAAAGAACTGAGGTACCCTGACAAAGGCCAAGGGAGTGAGTCATCTTGGAAGTGGAACCTCCAGCCCCAGACAAGCCTTCAGATGACTACAGCCCCACTGCCATATTGACTGCAACTTCATGAAAGACTCTCATCTAGAACCACATAGTAAAACCAGTTCTGAATTTGAAACTCCATAGAAACTGTATGAGATAATAAGTGTTTTTGCTCTTTTAAGCTATAATTTGTTACACAGCAAGAGACAACTAATATAATAGTGTACATTACTTCTACTCACATTTCATTGGTAGGAATTTAGCTGCTTTGACCACATATGACCAAGAGTCTAAGAAAGGTAGTCTAGTCATATACCCAGTAAGAAAGGAAGAACAGTTTTTGTTGGACAGCTGGCATTCTCTGCAAAACACATTCTAATATCTCGACATTATCTGACCTGCCCCTCAGTTTCTTTAACTATATTACAGAAGAGGAAGCCCAAATTTCAGCAACAGTTAGTTATTTCTGCCATAGTTGACTTGTGTTGAATGCCTACACTAGAACCAAAGAATAGAGGCCAGGAGGCAGGATTAAATTCTACTAGTATGATGGTTGTCATGGTACACAAATGGATGGAGGGAGCAGTTCTCAGAAGGTACGTGTAGGAGGGTACTGAATAGATGGTTCCATACATGTATGCTACATTGCTCAATAAATATCTGTAAAATGAATGAAATAAAATTAAACTTCCCTACAAAGGAAGGCCTATAATATAAAACCGTTAGTAGGCATAAGATAAATCTGTATGTCGTGATATGAAAAGAAGTTTGTGCTATACTGTTAAGTGATAAACTCAGATTATAGAATAGTCTGTATAAAATGATCCCACTTATAAAACAAAACAAATAAATATTAATAAATATATTTGCATAAAAAAATCTTGAAGAAAATGTACTTCAAACTGTGAACAACGGTTGCCTCTGAGGTCATTTACTTTCTCCTTATACATTTTTATTGTTGTTTGAATTTTTTTACTGCCTACTTTATACACACTACATTATTTAAATTGTTTATGATAAATATCTATTACTTTTATAGAGATATGTAGTAATAAAAAGCAAAAAGAGCAATAAAAATAAATGTATTATTTGGGGGTAAAAAAACTTCTTTCTCTGAAATACTTCACAAATCTGTCTCTTTTTCTCTGATGCATACTATGTCCTTAGTTCAGGCCCTTGTTATTTATTGCCTAAACCAGAATTAAGCAAACTTTTCTGTAAAGGGCCATATCATAATAATATTTTATGCATCTCTTTTGCAATGACTCATTTCTGCTTTTGTAACTTAAAACAGCCATAAACAAAACCTAAACTAATGGGTATTTCTGTGTTCCAACAAAACTTTATTTACTAAAACAGGTGGTGGGCCAGCTTCTGGGCCATTGTTTTCTGACCCCTAAATTAGACTACAGAATTCCCCAAATTATCTCTCTGTCTCCAATCCCTTTCCTCTCTCTCTCCTCTATCTTACACTGTTCCTACATATGTCACAAAATTTTTTTCTTGTTCTATCTTTTTGCTTAACTCTCACTGGTCTGAAAAATTCTTAGATTTCTGGTGACCTCAAGATTATTTTTTAAGACCTTAATAGCCTTCATCGTCCAAATAAATAAAGTTAACTGCTTTTTCTTCAGTGCTTCCATAGTCCTTGTACATATCTTGATTAGCACCTTGTATTGTACTGATTTCCATAAGTGCCTCCCAGTTAGACACAGCATAACATGAGGGCTGAGACTACACTTTTGAGAATTTCTGGAACCTAACACAAGACTGAGGAGAAGGTAGCATTCAGAAATACTCCCATTTGCAACAACATGGATGAACCTGGAGAAACTTATGTTGAGTGAAATAAGCAAAGCACAGGGGAAGAAATACCGCATGTGCTCACTCATATGTGGGAGCTAAAAGAGAAAGAAGGAAGGAAAGGAAGACCACAGTAGTGAGTTAGACTTGCAGAGGGAGAGAATATTCTATGGGCTACAAAGCAGTTCTTAATAAATAAATAAATAAATAAATAAATAAATAAATAAATAAATAAATAAATAAATAAATAAATAAATAAATAAATAAATAAATAAATAAATAAATAAATAAATAAATAAATAAATAAATAAATAAATAAATAAATAAATAAATAAATAAATAAATAAATAAATAAATAAATAAATAAATAAATAAATAAATAAATAAATAAATAAATAAATAAATAAATAAATAAATAAATAAATAAATAAATAAATAAATAAATAAATAAATAAATAAATAAATAAATAAATAAATAAATAAATAAATAAATAAATAAATAAATAAATAAATAAATAAATAAATAAATAAATAAATAAATAAATAAATAAATAAATAAATAAATAAATAAATAAATAAATAAATAAATAAAAAGAACTCCTAAAGTACGTACTAGAGGAAGAAGAAAAACAAACAAATAAATAAATAAATGTTTGCTGAGTGAATAAACAGAGAGAGAGATATCTCTTTGGCCTTTTGGCCTTGTAGGTTTTCAAATTAGGTGCAGAAAATTACTCCTGCTAAGGGTTCTCATTTTCTCTTCACAATCAGAGCAATCAATACTTGGCAACTTGGATCTTTCTTTCTTCTTCACATTTTTTCATGATTTAATGCCCATAGCAAATTAGATCATATACTTAATATCAACTTTTTGAATCTCTTATGTCATCTGATCCAAAATAATACTCTAGGCATTTAAAGTAACATCATTCAGAAGATAGTTCATCCTTGCTCTCTGGTCCTATTGATAGGAATTTCCCCCTAACCCAGGTTCAACAGATGGTGAGCCACTTGAATATGGAGAGTTTATTTTTGTAAGGCTAAGAAATATTTAGTTCACATGTGAATGAGTCCCTAGGGCACAACCTAAAAGCTAATAATGTGCCCCTGCTATGCTAAGGACTATTTTACAGGGCTTGTACATAGGAGTAATTTTAACTTATACTAAAAAAAAAAAAAATATGTATATATATATACATATGTATATATGTATATATATATACATATGTATATATATATACATATATATACATATATACATATATATATACATATATACATACATATATATATACATATATATACATATATACATACATATACATATATATATATACATATATATATATATAACCACTTATTATGGGCCAAGTATGTGTTAGATTCCTTCATTTACATTAAATTATTCAATTTTATCCTCCCTCAGCCCTTTAGATGGCTATTATCACTAATTTGCTAAAAAGAAAACTGAGTCTCAGCAATATTAAGTAACTTTTCCAGTGTCACAGTGAATAAGAAGATAGCTGGATCTCAAACTCAGTCCTTCAGATTTTTAGATCCTGTATTCTTTCCTCATACATGGCTTGCCCCTTCTTCCCTTGATCCTTAACATTTGTGTATCATTTATAATTAGTTATTAAACTATCTTATCAAGTCCTAGAGCTTTTGCTCCTGACTTTCTACTAAACAGTATGATTTTTTTTTTT
>NW_007727345.1:369986-381745 GCF_000696425.1 Galeopterus variegatus
TCTCATAGGGTTAAGACTGAATGGCAAATAAACAAACAAACAAAAAGAAGTTCAACTCCACAGGAGCTAGCATGTCCTGTCCTAAAAACAAGACAGAGACTGAGGCACAGGGGAACTAGACAACCTGCGAGAACTTTGGCACAAGGTCAAAGTGATACCAGCTAACTTGGTGACTTAGGGCCCCTCCCATTCCCTCTGCCAAGAGGTCAAAATGTTCCAAGCAGATATACAGGTCAAAATCTATGGGTGATGGATACATTCCTCCAGCAGTAAAGAGAGAGGAAAAAACAGTTAAAATGGCCATCTGTATGAATGTCTCTCATCCAGTGTGCCACCCCTCTTTTTCTTTACTTCTCACTGTTCAAAGGCATTAGGTAACCAGAGTACACTTTGGGATATTTTTCTTAATTATTAGATAATATTTATTTTCTTGTCTAAACTTTTTTTGGATAATTGAATATTTTATATTTCACTACGAAAAGAATATAACATTCAATTTATTTTTTTCCTTTGGGTCAATAGCCCTCTGTAATATTCCTAACCCTGCTTTATTAACTAACTCTTTTTATTCACTGGACTGAAATTTGCAGTTAATCCAAAATGCACTAATTGAACTTACGTATTTTTTTAAATCCTACAGTACAAAAAAAAAAAAAATTAAGAGTATACATGCCTCTTAGATATTAACAAATGATGAAAAGGTTAATTATCATGCATTTACTTGAAGATATGTTATGTACTGATTAAAATGATATTTAAAAATGCTAAGAAGCCAGGTAAACAAGAGCTTATATTAAAAAATTAAAATCTGTACCCATAACTACAATTAGGTAAATTTTTTGTAATCATCTGGGCAAAAATGTCAAGAGAATATGGAAAAACAAAAAGTATGGTTCAAAGGGAGGCAGAAAGAAAGATAAATGGTAAATTATATATATAATTTATATAATATATATAATTTACATATGGTATTATAATATTACTCAGGCAATTAATCATATTTCTTAAAATGAAATGGATATCCCACAAATATTTTCTCTTTTTATACTTAATTTTTAATTTGCTGAAGTGGGTGCACAAGCTCATAGAACATATAGTCAATTTCACAGAGCCACTATTCTAAAAATACTCAGCTGTTTAGCTTTGATACTTTTAAGATAAAGCATTTCAAAGAATCTAGTGTCTTTGGGAGATGAAGCTGTAATTCCATGTATCTAAAAAAACAAAAACAATAAAAAGTTTTTTAAAAGTCTATCCATGATAGACATGATAAAGAAAAGAATCATTCAAAACAGATTAAAAAATGGAGTTCCAGGTAAATCTCTATCTACGACCTTCTAAACACTCCTATTTCCCAACTCTATCATTCCCCATCCTCCTAAAATAGCAAAGAACCATTGCTTACATTAGTTTGTCTCTAATTCTCAGTATTCCTGCAGAGAATACAAAAAGACTAACTTCTTTGCCCTTCCTCTGCTTTCTGATATGTCATTTTTGACTTGTAATTTGAATGCAATTAAATCCTGCACAAAGTTAAATTCTGATGTGCATTCACTTAACTTTTATTCCTTAAAAGTAGTTTTTCTTCCCTTGAGTTTACGGTAACAGTCTGATAAAAGCCTGCTTACATGTGCAATTTTATTAAATTAATACACATTCAATGGGAACATTCAGATATGATTATTTTACTATTCATAATATATAATTTGTTTCCTTTGAGAAAACGTTTATTCTTCCAACAAATAACTTCAATAAAATACAATAGCATAAGATTCTTTTCATTATGAGGGAATAAAAATGTTTATTTATAATATGGACTTTTCTCATAAGAAGTTCTTAAACATCAGTTCTAAAAAGATGATGTAAAAGGCATTTTTATAATAGTATTAAAAAATGTAGCAGCTTAAACTGAAATAAGATTCTGATATGAAAATGGTTACTTTTTATTGTTTATATCTTCAGATTCATTGCCACTATATTGTTTTGGCTGCCAGCTATGACCTAGTTTTTCTTTGTTTTTATACTTTATTGTTTTTTAATGCTATGGTAAAATAAAAAACACTGAAAAATTTTAAATAACATCAGAGATTTTTATTTAAACCATATGAGAAAAAAATTGAGTTTTAATGAATATAAATTTAGGGTTGTGACTCTAAGGCAGGAATATGCTGTATGATAGCAAGGAGGCAGGACGGCTGGAGCAAAGTGAAGAAAGGAAGGGGTGCGTGTAGGAGTTAATGTAAAAGCATAACAAAGAGCCAAGACGTAAGTCTGTAGAGGTTTTTGGATTTTATTATACGTGTGGTAATGTATTTGTCTGTTTTCTGTTGCTTATAACAGAATATCTGAAACTGGGTAATTTATAAAGAAATAAAATTTATTTCTTACAGTTTTGGAGGCTGGGAAGTCCAAGGTTGAGTGGGCACATCTGGTGAGGGCCTTCTTTTTGGTGGAGATTCTCTACAGAGTCTCATGGCAGCACTGGATATCACATGGCAAGAGGCTTAGCTAACATGCTTTCTTCCTCTCCTTACAAGGCCACCAGTGCCGCTCTTGTGATAACCCACTTATCCAATAACCCATTAATCCATGAGTGGGCTAATCTATTCGTGAGGGCATAGCCCACATGATCCAATCACCTCCCAAATGCCCCACCTTTTAGCACTGCCACCCTGGGAATCAAGCTTCTATGCGAGCTTTGGAGGGGCCCATAGCAGGTGGGAAGCCATAGCGGGGTTTTCAGCAGGGAGTGACATGCTCTTATTTATGTTTTCAAAGGTTCGCTCTGACTGCTGTGTGGTAAGTAAACTGTAGAATGAGCAAGAGTGGAATTAGGATAGTGAGACGGAGGCTTGAGGAAGGTTGTTTTGCACTGGGTGGTAAAGTGTGGGCAGATTCCGGAGGTACAGATAGATACACATATACCCTTACCCAGTTTCGCCTGCTGTNGGTAATTTATAAAGAAATAAAATTTATTTCTTACAGTTTTGGAGGCTGGGAAGTCCAAGGTTGAGTGGGCACATCTGGTGAGGGCCTTCTTTTTGGTGGAGATTCTCTACAGAGTCTCATGGCAGCACTGGATATCACATGGCAAGAGGCTTAGCTAACATGCTTTCTTCCTCTCCTTACAAGGCCACCAGTGCCGCTCTTGTGATAACCCACTTATCCAATAACCCATTAATCCATGAGTGGGCTAATCTATTCGTGAGGGCATAGCCCACATGATCCAATCACCTCCCAAATGCCCCACCTTTTAGCACTGCCACCCTGGGAATCAAGCTTCTATGCGAGCTTTGGAGGGGCCCATAGCAGGTGGGAAGCCATAGTGGGGTTTTCAGCAGGGAGTGACATGCTCTTATTTATGTTTTCAAAGGTTCGCTGACCCTGGGAATCAAGCTTCTATGCGAGCTTTGGAGGGGCCCATAGCAGGTGGGAAGCCATAGCGGGGTTTTCAGCAGGGAGTGACATGCTCTTATTTATGTTTTCAAAGGTTCGCTGTGACTGCTGTGTGGTAAGTAAACTGTAGAATGAGCAAGAGTGGAATTAGGATAGTGAGACGGAGGCTTGAGGAAGGTTGTTTTGCACTGGGTGGTAAAGTGTGGGCAGATTCCGGAGGTACAGATAGATACACATATACCCTTACCCAGTTTCGCCTGCTGTTAATATTGTACCCTGTCTGCTTTATCATTTCTCTATCTATCTCTTTCTCTCACTCTCTCTGTCTCTCCCTCTGTCACACACACACAAACACATATAAAATAGTACTTTTCTTTCCTCTGAACTGTTTGAAAGTAAATCCTAGTTGCTATGTGACTATACTTCTACAACTCTTTAGTTCTAAATTCTTCATGTGTGTATTTCATATTTCCTGAGAATAAGGATCATCTCTTACATAACCAGAGTACAATCATCAGCTTTAGTAAATTTAACATTGATAAAACACTTTTATCTAATTTACCCTTTGCATTCCAATCTTTCAGTTAGCCCAGTAATGTCCTTTATAACACTGCGCCCCTCCAGCGCAGGACCCAGTATGCCATTCAGTTGCCATGTCTCATTAGGCTCTTTTAATATGGAACATTTGAGCAAACTTCCTTTGTTTTTTTATGGATATACTTGTAAGGCAGAGCCAACTGACAGGACTCTATATTTATACAGATAGATTTGATGTGGGCTTTGAGGGAGTTGAGAACAGCAACAAGACTTTTGGCTTGAGAAACTGAATGGATCTCATTTGTTGTGATAAACAACAGAGCAAAGATGGAGAAACAGGTATCAGTAAGAGAAATCAGTAAAGTGGCTCTTTGTGAAAGAGACATCTAATGTTCACCGATATCTAGTTCTCTTCTCTTGGACACCCTGGAGGATTGGAACTTACAACTACCTGAGGCTATGTGATCAGTTCTGGTTAGTGGGTTGTGAGCTGGAGTAACAACACAGTTACCCTGGAGAGTTACTCAGACCCACACAGCTGACTTTCTACAAGCAAATAAACATTTCTTCCACTAATCCACCAAGATTTTGGAGTTGATCGCTACCCTAGCCTATTCCAAATTACCACTAGTCATTTAAATGGAAATGGTTAGTAGACATTTGGATGTAAGATCCCAGAGTTGGGGCCAGGTCAACTCTGGGATGTTTGGGAATTATCAACATATGATTGACATTTAGAACCATGAGATCCTTCATCTAGTGAGTATAATTGTAGATATTTGATTGATACGTGAGGAAGGATAGACAGACAGACAGACAGACAGATAGATAGATAAGATAGATAGATAGATGACCCTGCCATAGATGATTGATCTAGAAAAAGGCATCTGACCAATTCAGCCACTCAAAGTCTTTTGCAGGATTTTTCAAACTACAACTAAAGAAAGAGATTCAGTCTCTTACGTGGTTGGAATCATAGACTATAGTCTATGAGGATCAAGAACTATCAGAAGTCATATTCCAAGCTATATGGAGTAGTTTATTTAGGGAGTACTCTAAGAAAAGAACTGAGGGCAACAGAACAGGACAGGGAGAGGAAGCTAAGTAAGAGGCCTTAGCTGGAGACAAGCATCAGTCTGGTCCCACAGCGAGTTCTGGAACTTGACTCACATCACAGAGTGTGTCTTACCTTAAGGCAAAGTGGCTATATTTTAGTACACAAGCAGCCACTGGCCATCCGGTGGGAGGAGGGATAACCACCCTGGAGTGGCAACTTCACTTAAGGGGGCAATTCCCCAAAGAGAAAAGAAGATGGGAGCCCTTAGCATTCAAAACTTACAGCAGTTGGGGATAGATGTACCTCCCCAAGAAAGTGCTGAGCAGGACATAAATATATTCACTACACATCTTCTCTAGAGTTTTTAGTAGAAGTTGAGTACATCAACCTACTATCTTATCATAAACTGAGAAGAGAATCTGACATGCACTCAATTAGATATAGAGTCAATGGCACATCTCACACATTGTCTTGACTAGAACTCCCCTTGTTTGAAGATGACATTAAAAAAATTAAGGTAGTGTTTAATTTTCATTCATTTATGAAGGAGACTTTAGGACAAGAGGAAAAATATCAAATTTAAGAAATAGTGGATCACTCAAAATTATTATATACAAAAAAAACTAGGCATTTTAATAGTTTTTAAGGTATAATTTATTTGACCCATATTATCTTTCAATTTTATTTTTCTACTAACTTTTTGAAGTACCCTCGTATATTATAAAATTCATTGATTGAAATAATTGAATGAATAAGTGTTTATATCTACAGAGTTGTACAACCATTACCACAACTTGATTTTAGAACATTTCCATCATCACTAGAAGAAACCACATACACATATACAGTCACTTCCCATCCCCATGCTCCAACTCCTAGGTCTAGGTAAGCAAGTACTTCCCTCCCTTGTACTACCTCTTATGGCTGAATAGTGTTCCCATAATATAGCATGTTTACCTGTTCACCAGCTGAGTGCTTGAGTTGCTCCATTTTTGGCTATTGTGAATAATGCTATTGTGAACATTTATGTACAGGCCTTAATGTACACATACGTTTTCATTTCTCTTGAGTACATATGTAGAAGTGGAATTTCTGGGTCATATGTTAACCTTATGTTTAACTTCTTGAGCAATTGCCAAACTGTTTAACAAATCTGTGCTCGTTTACAATCCCACCAGCAGTGTCTATGAGGTTCCAATTTTTCCACATCTTCCAACACTTGTTATTATCTGACTTTTTTCTTAATGGCAATTCTAGTAGATGAGAAATGGTATGCCATCATCAATTTGACTTCCATTTCCCTGATAGCTTATGATGTTGAGCATTTTTTTTTCTGTGTGTGCTTATTGGCCATTTGTGTATCTTCTTTGGATAAATGTCTATTCAGATCTATATTAGCACAGGGTTCTCCAGAGAAACAGAGCCAATAGAAGATTACATATAAGGAAATTGCCTCACACAATTATGGAGACTGAAAAGTCCAAACCCATGAGAGCCAATGTTGTGGTTTCAGTCCAAGTCTCAAGGCCTGAGAAGCAGAAAGATCAACAGTGTAAGTTCGAGTCTGAGTCTGAGCTCAGAGGCAAAAGACCAATGTCCCAACTCAAAGATGGTCAGGCAGAGAGAAAGAACTATGTCTTACAATCTTTTATTTTATGCAGGCCTTCAGTGGATTGCATGAGGCTCACCCACGTTGGGGAGGATAGTCTGCTTTATTCAGTCTACCAGTTCAAGTGTTAGTCTCATCCAGAAATACCCTCACAGACACAATCAGATAGTATGTTTAACCAAATATCCAGGTATAGCATGGCTCAGTCAAGTTGACAAAATTAATCATCACAAGATCCTTTGCCCATTTTTAAATTATATATCTTTTATTAAGTTGTAAGAGTTCTGGGCCGGCCCGTGGTGCACTCAGGAGAGTGCAGTGCTGGGAGTAAATATTTTCTCCCATTCTGTGAATTATTTTGTACTTTCTTGATAGTATCTTTTGAAACATAGAAGTTTTTAGTTTTGGTAAGTCCAATTTATGGTTTTTTTCTTTTATCCTTTGTACTTTTCGTGTCATATCTAAGAAATCACAAAGATTTTGTCCTGTTTTCTTCTAAGAGTTTTATGGTATTAGCTCTTATATTTGGGTCTGTGATCCATTTTGAGTTAATTTCTGTGTCGGGTGTAAGGTGAGAGTTCAAAATAATCTTTTTGCGTATGGATATTCAATTGTCCCTGCACCATTTGCTGAAAAGACTCACTTTGAATTTTCTAGGCACCTTTATCAAGAAAACTGAATTAATTTAGAAAAGTATTTTACATTCTCAGTCTGACAAGCAGTCTCTGTCTGACCTGTATCAAAGAAGAGCAAATGATCATTACGAGAAAAGAGGGTGAGATTAAAACAAGAAGAAGAAGAAAATAAGATTAAATGGGTAAAATAAAGTAATGCAAGAGAATAAATAATATAACAGAAATATTAACATGCACTGTAGGGCCGGCCCGTGGCTCACTCGGTAGAGTGCGGTGCTGATAACACCAAGGCCACGGGTTCGGATCCTATATAGGGATGGCCGGTTGGCTCACTGGCTGAGCGTGGTGCTGACAACACCAAGCCAAGGGTTGAGATCCCCTTACCGGTCATCCTTTTAAAAAAAATAAATAAAAATAAAAATAAAAATAAAAACATGCACTGTGAAGAGCAGAAAAGACATGATGAAATATCTAACCTCTTTCAGTTCATATGTAGATGAAAAAACTAAGGTAGAAGTTGATAAAAATGGAAGAGAATAAAGATACAATATAAGTATTTTAGGTGTTTTTCAATAAGAAACTACAATAATTCAAAGAATGATTAAAGATATAACTGAAGAATACATAACTAAGAAAACATTTGAATATATAGATGAGAAATGCTCACAGTTTTACTAGAAAAAGTCCAAAAGAAATTTACAGATGGACTAATCATAGGGAGACTTATGGAAAAATGTATTAATGCAAAATTCCTGTACAAACATCAGGTGGGGAGAAATGCTTTCCATCAAAGGGGCAGTTAGATGGATTGGCTGATGCTGACTCACATTGTAGAGGGCAATCTACTTGACTGAGTTCACTGATCCAAATGTGAAACACTCTTGCAGACACATCCAGAAGTAAGCACCCTATGGCCTAGTCAAATTGACATAAAATTTACCACCACAAGGGGGCTCCACACTGTCAATTTATCGCTGATTTTTCTCCTATGGAGGTGGTAATTACTGAAAATCCTTGTTTCCTTATTAAGAGCATGTACTAGAGTTTTTCTGCAGACTTATCCCCTTGAAGGTACTTTGCTAATGGGAAAAGATAGTGAATGCGTTTTTGGATAAATCTTCATTTGGAGTTAGGGTCATTCAATAAGAAAAATAGCACAAGGACCCAGGCTCTGAGGTTGACTGGAGATTCACTTAGATTTAATACCATGCAAGAGCAACACATTCCTAGATTTCCAAGTAGTCTAATATCATGCACATTTTCTGTTTTTATTCCCTCTAAAGCTTACATCTAAAGCAAGTTAATTATCACTTAGATGTTCATTTCCACCTCAGATTCTGAAAAGTCTTCACTGAAGAGTCAACGAACTTATTTCTATATTTACTCTAATCTTGGCATTGTGCAAGTCACTGATAACAAGATAAATAATCACAAAGATAAATAAACTACAGGCTTTACTCTTGAAGTGGTTGTAGTCTAATGCAGTGATCCCTTTAATGCTAATGTGCATAATAATTAATAGGGATGTTGTTAAAAATGTAGGGTCTGGCCCCACTCCCAGAGATTCTGATTCATTAGTGCTTTTAGGTGATCCTGAATGAGAGACCTCTCTTTGGAAACACTCATCTAGGGACCAAGCACATTACAGACATTTCAATATATCAAAGTACTATGTTTGAATAATGGTCAAAATCATAGACTTTGGCACCAGAAAGTCTGGATTTGAATTTAGCACTACTACTTACTGCCTGTGTGACATCAGATAAGTTATTTAATTTCTATCTCTATAAAGTCCTACCTCCTAGTGTTGTGATGTTTAAAACAAATGAGGTAACTTAAGTCTAAAGAAATGAACTAAGGCTTATTGTTTTAGTAATCTTGTTTTACTGTTGCACTATAACAAAATGCCTTATTACAATTAAAGGATCTGAGAGTCAAAAAAGAGCCTGTGTGGATAAAGAAAAAGATTTTGAAAGAGATTTACAGAGACATCTGATGAAGAAGCTTACTGAAAGTTTGCTCTATATGTGCAAGATATGTTTCCCTAACAAACCTTCATAACATTTATATTACTATCCAGTGCTTTTGAAGTTGAACATGCTTATGCAGGGAATGCCAAAAGTGCTGAGTCTATTTTCATAGTGAACTGGAGAAGAGATTGCTCAGAGGGTTCGGCTAAATTTTTTTTTTGTGTGTGTGTGTGTGTGTGTGTGTGTGTGTGTCTGGTTACATTTTCATTAAATGAGTAAAATGCAAATAGAGACTGGCACATAATAAACCCCCAATAAATGGTAGCTATTATTCTCATGATGCCATGTACTCTAAAAAGAGGCATGTACTGGACTGAATAGTGGACTCCAGAAAAGCATGTCCACACTCTAATCCCCAGACCTGTGAATATTGCCTTATGTGGCAAAAGATGTGATTAAGATAAAAATCTTGAGAGGAGGTATTTATCTTGGGATATCTGGATAGGCCCTAAGTTCAATCACATGCTTTTTTTAAAGTATGAGGCAGAGGGAGTTTTGCAACATAGACAAGGCAATGTGACCAAGAAGCAGAGATGGTAGTGATGTGTCCACAAGACAAGGAATTCCTGAAGCCACCAGAAGGAGGTTGAGGCAAGGAGCAGATTTTCCCTTAAAGCCATTGGAGGGATCATTGCCCTGCTGACATCTTGATTTCAGATTTTGGCCTCCAGAACTATGACAGAATAAATTTCCATTGTTTTAAGTTGCCCAGTTTGTGGTAATTTGTTACAGCAGCCATAGGAAACAAAAATAAAACAATTAGCCCAGCTTGTGAATATAGGTATTGCTTTCCGAACTGAAGTAACCTTAAAGGGGAAAAAGATCTCAATCATTTACTACCATACATAAAACATCAATTTAAAAAAGAAAAAGGAAGAAGAAAGAAAGACACAAGACACGTATCAGCATGACTTTTTTCTTCCTGGAAACTTCAAGCAACATAATGTTAACAGATCATGAATTGTGGCCATGGAGAGAAGAATGAGATAAAATCAGAGATGTAGGCAAGTTCAATTAGGTCTTCATACAGCACAGCAAAGAAGCTAAAACGTCTCTATGTCCTAGGAATCAACATCACCTCAGAGCTTTTTAAAGCAGCCCGAGGCAACAAAGGCCAAGAAAGACGGCAGCGATGATGCAGAAATGGAGAGGAAGGTGCTGGACCAGCCCAGCTCTGTGAGCTCTGTGAGTTACCCCCAGCCCAGCCCCGCTTGCGGGGCAGACGCCCGTCTGGCTGCCACCTACCACACCAGGTTAGGCACCGGCACCAGCACTGCCTCCATTTTCTCGGGTGGGGGTGGAGCCGGCCGGCTTGGATGGGCCAGGCCTGCCCTCCTTGCTTGGCGCAGCTCCTCACTGAGCCATGCCACTTGCATGCCTTGGCGCGGGGCCCCCCAGGGCGTGCGGACCGGCCTACAATCCCACTCCCCCCATGGATATCTGGCGGGGCTGGTGGTGGGGGGAGCCCCCGGCCAGCGTCAGGAGGGCAAGGTAGAGGAGCCCGCCCAGATTGTCACTCCACCACACCCTGGGCTTCAGCCCCAGGTAAACTTCCTGTTTCCAGGAGGCAGATACCATCTCTGTAGCCATCACTTCGGAAGAACACCAAACTGATTTCTGGTTGGGAGAGGTGAGGCTGAAGCGCTCTTGAGCTTGCTTGAACCTGCCGGAGAGCTGACTGCTGGCGGGTGCCCGAGTCGGCCCATGCTGGGGGGATTCAAAGAGGAACTGTGTGCTGTGGGATCCTCCCCCGAGGAGCTCACACCCTGGTGTCGGAGATAACTCAACTACACAATTAACCGCAATACCAGGAGGAAAGTGAGAAGCCCAGAGAAAGCCTTATCCAGAGCCACAAAAACACCCAGAGCATCCCTACCAGAAACCTGAAAGTCTTCCTTGGTGAGGTGGGGCAGAGCATGGGCTTGAAGTCCCGGCTAATAGACGAGGACTGCAGAAGACACGCCCAGCCCTGTACTGAGTGCAAAGAGTGGGGAGGGTTCCGGCAAAGGAGGCGGAGTCTCTGCAAAAAAATACACACCCTGCGGGCCGCCTCTGCAAGGTCCAACAGCCCCACCTAGTGCACACAGAGTGGGGAAATGCCCGGATAGCAAGGTGGAGACTCGGGACAAAACACATACCCTGTGGGGCTGGCAGGGCAGGATCCAGCAGCCAGGACCAGAACACACGGAACAGGGAGAACTACACAGGAAGTGGAAGATCAAAAGAGTCCACACACCCTGCGGTACTGTCCCGACATCCAGCAGCCTAGAAGAGTCCAAGCTGACCACAGAGGAGGCTACCCAGAGAGGCCCAAGACCCGAGGTAAACACACACACAAAACACTAGAGGCCAACTGAGCAGTCACAGAGGTACTCATACCAAACTGACAAACACAGCCATACCTTAGTTAGTCAAGAGGGTCAAACCTGTGCGCAGTGAAACTCCCTGCACAAATGAATAAACATCCAAAACAAGATACCAGAAATGCAAAAAAA
>NW_007727345.1:383370-383711 GCF_000696425.1 Galeopterus variegatus
ACCAATAAAATGCTAGGAATAAATCAACACCTTTCAATAACAACTCTTTTTTTTTTTTTTTCCTTTTTTTCTCTTTTTTTTTCGTGACCGGTAATGGGATAGCAACCCTCGGTTTCGCGCCCGTACCGTGACCGGCAACGGGATCGAAACCCTCGGTGTCGCGCCCGCACTGCACTCAAACAGTGAGCAGACCAGTCTCTATATGGGAACCGAACCCTCGGCGGGAGCGCCGCCGCACTCCTAAGCACCGCACTCTACTGAGTGTGCCACCGGGCTGGCCCTCAATAACAACTCTTAATGGAAAAGGTTTAAATTCCCCAATCAAAAGACACAGATTGGCT
>NW_007727345.1:384948-388113 GCF_000696425.1 Galeopterus variegatus
AATGGAATACTACCCAGCTATAAAAACGAATTAAATACTGCCACTTGAAACAACATGGATGGACCTTGAAAGAATAATAATGAGTGAAATGAGTCAGGCAGAGAAAAAGAAATACCACATGTTCTTACTTATTGGTGAGAGCTACAAATAAATAAATTAATTCACTCACATACGCACACAAAAAAAAACCCAGGGAGGGGGGGGGAAGAAGATATAACAACTACAATTTTTTGAAGTTGTTACAACAAGCAAACGGAAAGGACATTCTTGGGTGGGAGGGGGAGAGGGAGGAGGGAGGGAGGTTTCGGTGATGGGCCATAATAATCATATATATTGTATATTGACAAAATAAAAATTTTAAAAAAAACCCCACAAAATTGGTGGTCACTCTCCAAACCTAGTCCACTAGATTCTGCATTTTAACAAGATTCCCAGGTTATTTTATTCACTTTAAAGAAGTGTGCATTTAGGGTAAGGCTATTGGGAAATTTCTAAAAACTAAAAGCAGAGAAGTGACATGATAATATTTGCATTTCTGATCAACCAATCTGGAGGTATTTTAAAGAATAAATTTAACTGGGGTAAAATTCACGGCCAAGCAAATTTTAACTGGGGTAAAATTCAACTGTGACAGTAGTGGTAAGAGGTTATAGAATTTTGAACAAAGATGTTGTGATATAGATGGAGAAAATGACACAAATTTAAGAAATATTTAGACCCTGGTCTGATATGTACTAATATTGCTCACATCTTGGTTCTATAATGTGTTTGCTTATTTGTACATATATTTCCAACAGGATCTTAGAACAAGATTCTGTCTTCTATTCAGTTACTATTCAGTTTCTATTCAGGCACCAATAGATGAAAGGATACCCACATGAGTATGAGATATTCTCCCTTCCATATGCAGGTTTATAAAAGAAATAGATTCAAGAATCTGTTACATGATTCTTTGAGCCTTCAACTAGATCAAGGATTCTTTAAAAAAAAAAAAAAAGTGTCAGAAAAAGTGAAGGAAATACATTTTGGAAAACTGACTATGTTGTGATTGTGAGTACATACTCACTCCCCTCAGGGGAGTACTACCTTCTAATTTCCAGTCAGGTAAAGGATACTGCAAGGGGACCATGGAAGAGCCTTAAAATATGTTTTACGCTGTTGGAATAAACTAAAAACTAGTGTTGCACTGACACCAGAAAAAAGCTTAAATGGACTGTAGACTGAGGTCTGACCCCACCAGGAAATTGAGAGGCTTAGAGGATGACTGACTGTTTGGAGGTAGAGCCAGGACAGTACTGTGGCTTTAGGAATGGCCTTCATTCATAAAGCTTATCAGGGTAAGGGATGTAATCCAGAGAGGAGAGAGCTAGAGTGGGTAATCCTGGATGCTGTGTTAATCAAGGTTCTCCAGATCCCCAGAGAAACAGAGCAATGAGATTAGATAGATAGATAGATAGATAGATAGATAGATAGATAGATAGATAGATAGATAGATAGATAGGTAGATAGATAGACCAGAGGGAATTAGTTATGGAAATTGGCTTACATGATTATGGGGGCTGAGAAGTCCCATGATACGCTGCCTGCAAGTTGGAGAACCAGGAAAGCTGGTGGTACGATTCAGTCTGAATGCAAAGGCCAGAGAACCAGGAGAGCCAATAGTGTAACTCCTAGTCTGTCTTAGTTCATTTTTGTGTTGCTATAACAATATTTGAGACTGGATAATTTATTTTAAAAAGCGGTTTATCTGACTCACAATTCTGTAGGCTGGAAAGCCTATGATTGGGCAACTGAATCTGGCAAGGGCCTCAGGCTATTTCTACTCATGGCAGAAAGTGGAAGGGGAGCCAGAATGTGTAAAAGGAAGCCAGACTCTTTTTAAAAACCTGTTCTTGTGGGAACTAATCCATTCCCATAAGAGCTCACTCACTCTCCAAAGAAGGCATTAACCCATTCGCGAAGCACCAAACTGTAGCACAGTCCAAGGACAAAAATCAGGGAAGGGTAGAGTATGGGAGTGGGATGCTAGTATAAGTCCTGGAGTCTGAAAGCCCAGGAACCAAGAACACTGATGTCCAAGGGCAAGAGAAGATGGATGTCCCAGATTAAGAAGAGAAAGCAAATTTGCTCTTCCTATGCCTTTTTGTTCTATCCAGGCTGTCAACAGATTGGATATGCCTGCCCACATTGGTGATGGTGGATCTACTTGACTCAGCTGTCTGGGCATCCCTTAGCCAAGTCAAGTTGACACATAGAATTAACCATCACAGGTTTTGTTCAATAATGCCACCTGAAGGAGTAAAGAGTTCTCCTCAAGAAGAAAGTGAAGGTGCACAGCAGTCTTCCGGGGGGCTGAGGGAGGAAAGATGCAGAGAGTCCTCAAAAGTGTCCCCAAGAGAAAGAGTCAGGACCTGCCAGGGGTCTCTGCCTTTAGAACCAGAGAGGGAAGCTACGGGGCTTTGCTGCTAAGTAAGAAATTTCCTATACCTCTTTACCTCGTCTCAATACCCCACTTACTAAGGGATGTGTGTGGCATTGGAAATGACGTAGATAAGTGGAGTGGGAGGATGTTGTGATATGGAGAAAGAAGAGAGAAGAAGGTCCACTCCACTTCCTTGGTTCAGCTGTTCAGCTCAAGTAGGCTTAAGACCGATGAAGGGAGAAAAATTAATACTAAATGCAATTCCGAATTTTCATTATTACACAGTACTGAACAGTCTAATTGTAATGGTGCCTGTGATCTAAAATGGCTATAAAATATTACATTACTTAAAAGTAAAAAACATCAACTAAGCCATAGATCCCACCAGAGTTTCCATCCAGGAACAGGATATCCCACCAATCAACCTTACCCCGGCAGGGACGCACCTGGGGTCCTCCCGCAGACCCAGAAGGAGAAGGAGCCGACAGGATTACCCCCGGTGTTGGGACCGAGGGATCTCAGGGAAAAGTGAGCCTGCTGCCCGACAACCCAGCCCCATGAAAGAGACGCTCAGACGCGGCAGGGGTTCTGTCAGGGCAGTTCCACTTTATTGCCCTTACAGTGCAATTTATATAAGCAAGCAAGTAGGGGATTTCCACGAATTAACCAATCAATTAAAGGATCACGTGGGCATGCAATTTTTTTTTTTTTTTTTTTTTGTGTCTTTTTTCCGTGTCCGGCAA
>NW_007727345.1:389113-391684 GCF_000696425.1 Galeopterus variegatus
GCACTATCCAGTGCGCCACCGGGCCAGCCCCGGGCATGCATTTTGTACTAACATGTTGAGCATAGCAATCACACAGGGTTCATGAATGCGGAAATACTGGAGGACCAATAAAAACCTTTTGGAGCTATCTTGGGTTACGCCTCCCCTACTTCCCGAGGGCACCATCTTCATCCTCCACCCATAGGCACCATGTGGCTCACAGATAATGTTTGCTCCTGAAAATGTGCCCAACACACCTCCACCCCCACCTCCCATCAAATAAAATTTAAAGGAACCATGAGAGGAAAAACTAAAGTTTAATCTTGGATTTAAGTGTTATCCTTTGAGATTTTAACCCCTGGGAAGTTGAGTTGGTTTGCTAGATCAGAAGGTGGCTAAACAGAAAAAGACAGAATTCTAGGACTGATGTTAGTTGTGGGCATTAGTAACCCCTATTCATATCAAGGGGAAGGTGGGCTCAACACACAAGCATGCTATTGCTAGAATATAATAGTTGACTACTTCCAGAGTCTCAAACTGTGAGAGGATATTATACTATTTCTTTTTTTCTTTTTGGTCCTTTTTGAGACCAGCCGCACTGCGCTCAGCCGATGAGCGCCCCAGCCATCCCTATATAGGATCCCGAGTGCGCCACGGGCTCCGCCCGATATTATACTATTTCTGCTTTCATAAAAAGAAACACTGTAATTAGTGGTATACACATAATAAAAAAATACTACTTAATATTGTTTTGCTCATATATGTATTTATAAATACTTGCTGTGTCTTTGTGAAACCTTAAAAGGAAGAATTTTCCTAAAGAGCATATATGTCAGCATTTATTTGTAAAAATTTACTTCAGTGGTTGTTAAAAAGCCAGTCTGTTCAGAGTTTGTAAAATTGAGACTATGTTCAGGTGAGGACAATTTTTCTTTCTGTTCATTGATCGTACCCAGATTTTAAATTTTAAAGTGAGATATTGTTGAAATCAGCATCATATTATTAAAGAAGAACTTATTTTTAATGCAACCTTGAATATATATTTTAAGTATTAATGTACTAAAATTACTGATCTATCTCTATTTTATTATCTTTTTTTTTTTGCATAATAACAAAATAAACACCAAGTGACAGAAATACAAACTGAGCCTCTTACCCTGGTCTAGAAAATGCTAGAATCCTAGAAGAAAAAAGCACTTATTAAAGAAGAGTATAAGGTAACCCTTGATTAGTTTGTCATCAGTCCTGAGATGGTCCTTTATGAAATTCCACATCTTGTCAAAAGATGGGGATCTTGTATCCAGCACAGAAGCCAGAAGTGATAGAGAAGGTAAACAAGCATATTCTTTCAGGCACTGAAAAACTGTGTCCACCACAACTGGCAAGGGCCTTTTAGAAGCAAGAAAGCTCTGCTTATGAGGGTGGGCCAAGTTAGATGGTAAACCTCTCACTGATTCAATTTCCTTACCAGTGAAATCTAGACAATAACTGATAAACTTTCATAGAGTTCCAGGAAGAAGTGCTTAGCACAATTCCTGGCAAATAGCAGGCAGGTATGCAGTGAGTTAGCTGTCATCTGTAAAAGGTAGTGTTTGTCTTGTCTGCTACTTTGCTGACTCATAGTAGGTACTCGATATATATCAACTGAATGAATGGATGAATAAACCTTCAAATCAACCAATAGAACTAGCTAAACATAGTTTTTAGTCTGAGCCTCTTGGTCCTATGAAATCAGAATCTTATGCCTGTGTTGGGAAAATAGAATAATTTAATCAGGCCCCCTCGCCTCAGGGCAGGTTGGGGTGGTGCAGCATTCTTTGTGGGCAGGTTGTGTGTGGGTGGAGTTAGTGCGCCTGTGTAGCACCGCCACCTTGGCTGGAGTTTACTGCCTCTGGTGGCTGCTGGGCCACACAGTCATGCTTTCCAACCTAAGGCTTTCAAGGACCTGTTTGCTGGTTACCTAGCTCATAGACCTGTGTGCGAAGGGTCTGGTGACCCAGCCTGGCATGTAAGGGATCTGGTGACCCAGCCTAGCATGTGAGGGGTCTGGTGACCCACCTGGCATGTAAAGGGTTTGTGATCCAGTCTGTGAACGGGCTTAAGGGGTCTGTGAGCTCCAGACCCAGCCCTAGCTCGACAAGTGGTGTAGTAGTGTAGCTTTACAATTGGCGTCACAACAGGATTAAGAGCTCCGACAATTGGTGTCATCAAGGATTCCAACATTAGCCTTAGCGCCACAGCCTGGCTTACCCTTGCCCATTCCTGACCTGTGTCTCTATAATAGCTGTCCGTCTGACCTGTGATTTGATTGAGTTTAACTGCCCTGGTCCTGTTTGAGCTGCTAAGGTGACAGTTAGTCTCTAGCCTGTTTCACCAACTTAAATTTCTGTATCTCTACTGGACAAAAAATCGCAACTCATATCTAAACTTGGAAGCGTGCTAAATTATCAAAATAGCAATTGAAAATTATTTTATACGGAAACTTGACATGAATAATAATAAGTAGCACCTTTACCTTTAAATCTTTGGATTTCATTTATTTATTTATTTATTTATTTTCCTTTTTGTCTTTTTTCGTGACCGGCAATGGAT
>NW_007727345.1:392478-394622 GCF_000696425.1 Galeopterus variegatus
GCCAGTGAGCGGCCGGTCTGTATGTGGGATCCGAACCCTCGGCGGGAGCGCCACTGTGCTTCCCAAGCGGTGCACTGTAGCAGTACACACCTGGCCGGCCCTGGATTTTATTTTTATTATAGTGGTGATAGTTTCACAGTGATGACTCCTTAACACGTTTAGGTAAAAAAACAATTTTCAAAACTTAGACAATGTTTGAGAAGTTCACTGTTCCTTCTGGAGGTCTTTGGGAGTTTGACTCTTTCTAGGGAAGTCTTGTACACTTGCCAAATCTCTAACCTTCAAAATCACTGGAATGTTGCTACTCAGCCTTGTTTTCTATTCATTGTCAGTTCTGGCATTACAGTCTACTGGGGAGCCCTCAATTTTATTTTGTAACTATTTCCCAACTTTTAAAAGAATGCTACAGGTCAGTAATCTTGATAGAATTCTCACTTATGTGAGAGTACTCCAAAAAGTTTGTAGAAAAACAGAATTAAAAGATAATACAAATCTTCCCATGAACTTTTTGAAGTAC
This sequence comes from Galeopterus variegatus, assembly GCF_000696425.1. Lineage (NCBI taxonomy): Eukaryota > Metazoa > Chordata > Mammalia > Dermoptera > Cynocephalidae > Galeopterus > Galeopterus variegatus. The sequence goes on from NW_007727345.1 coordinate 392,996, forward strand.
CTTCATATATATTAGAGAATTAGGGAAGAAAAAAAAGTTTGTATTCCTACTTCAATCTTAATTGTCCTGTCAAATTTGTTTAGGTGCTTCATAATCATTCAGAGTTTTTAAAAATACAAACTCATGAAACTAATCATTGAGAAAAAAAATTTTATTTTTTTCCTTTTTGTCTTTTTTCGTGTCCGGCAACGGATCACAACCCTCAGTGTCGCGCCCGTACTGGACCGGGACTGGCAACGGGATCGCAGCCCTCGGTGTTGCACCCACACTTCGCTCAGCCAGTGAGCGGGAACCGGTCTGTATGTGGGATCCGAACCCTCGGCGGGAGCGCCACCACGCTCCCAAGCGGCGCACTGTAGCAGTGCGCCACCGGGCCGGCCCGAGAAAAATTTTTTTTAAAGAAACAATTTAATTGCAGGGTTTGGAAGCAACAAATTTTCCAGATAGAGAGGTGAAGATTTATAGGATGGGTAGTGAAGAATTTGGGCTTTCCCAAGAGAAGGCTTGACCTTTGCCCTTACCCTTGTGGGATTGTCTGTTTGCTTGGGGGCCTTGGGTCAAACTGAGTCAAATTGGGTAGTCAGTATAATCAATTATTCTCCAATTAAAAAAAAAAAACTGGGTAGTCTAACAATGTGATTTAGAGTAGAGACTAGCCATACCCATACAGTCTCAGGCTGGGGGCTGGCCAACCCAAAAGACCAACAGTGACTGGGTCAGAGCTTTCGGTCAGGCAGTATCAGTGGTCTTGGAGTTTGAGATTAATTAAGTGGTAATTGATCAATCAGTCATGCATAGATGATGAAGCCCTCTAAAAACCTCTTGATACCAAGCTCAGGTGAACATCCCAGATTGGCAGTACTCTGTGCATGTTGTCACACATAGATGTCAGAGTAGTAATATCCTGAATCCGTGGCTTGAAGACAACTGAAACTCCACATTTGAAATCCTCCTGGACTCTGCTCTATGTGTGTCTTCCTTTTCTGTCTGAGTTTAGTATGTATCCTTTCTCTTTAATAAACCCTGACCATGAGCATAACAGCTTTCAGCAAGTTTCATGAATCTTTCTAGCAAATTATAGAACTCCTCCAAACTTGCAATTGGTATCAGAAATGAAGATGGCGACTGTGCTTCTAACTTTGTAGTTGGCCCAAACTTCTCACAGGGGTTTTCCAGATTTGTTTGAATAAAAAAGCCATAACAAATTAACTGGACTGCCATTTTAGAAGTACCATGCTACACTATAATGGTGCAGGATGAGATTTATGATGACTTTGCTTATCCTTAAGGTAAACACAACCTATCTTTGAAGTTTAAACATCTGGGCCGGCCCGTGGCTCACTCGGTAGAGTGCGGTGCTGATAACACCAAGGCCATGGGTTCGGGTTCGGATCCTATATAGGGATGGCCGGTTTGCTCACTAGCTGAGCGTGGTGCTGACAACACCAAGCCAAGGGTTGAGATCCCCTTACCGGTCATCTTTAAAAAAAAAAAAAAAAACATCAATGACATCTCCAAAGTATATTACTATATAATCAAAAACTTTCCACACCTTTATTGGGCTGTCTTATGAAAAAGGATTTTAAAAATAGAGTATGGAAAATACAAATTAAGGACAACATCAAAA
>NW_007727345.1:395304-396971 GCF_000696425.1 Galeopterus variegatus
ATGTAAGTCCTTGGTCACATAATGAAGGAAATGCTGAATGTAAGAAGAAAATTATATTCGACAAACACTTAGTGTCTACTATGTGTCAGGAATTCTGCTTGTGCTTATGGATACAATATAAAACAAACACACAGAAATGAAGCCTGCTTACAGACTACTTATCAGTCATTTTTAGCTATTAAGCTATCACCTCCAACAACTTAGAATTTTAAAATTCCACATGGTTTTATTCTCTAGAATCAATCCTACAAATAAACCTTTCATGTCTTTGCATATGAAAGGTTTTATAAATAAATCCTACCTATTTTTATATATCAGTTCAATTTTTACTTTTTCCACAAAGGCTTTTAATCTCCTGCAGCCAGTACTGACCTATCTTTAATTTGGATTCCTTTTGTATTCATAAAAAAGTATCACACAACTCAACACTCAATTGCTCTTGAATAGTTTTGTGTGTTAAATTTGTCTCATACCCAAACTGTAAGTTCCTCTAAATTCTTTGAGAACAGAGATCATATCATATTTTTCTTTGGAATGTTTCATTATGCTTAGCAAAGTGTGGCTTATGTGATATAAGCTTAATTAGTGTGGGTAGAGTGAATGAAAACTTTATTTGAATATATTAAAAATGCTTAAGAATAGTTTAAACTCCAGGAAAAATTAATCCTTAAAATAATTAATATCCAGAATTTTATTTTGCCATTTTCTACTAGCTCACTTTTCACATCCTTAAAAAGGATAACAGCTGTTCTTAACGTTCTGTTCTGTTCCTTAGGGCTCANTTTTTTCTCATAGTAAGAGAGCCACTGCTTTTTCACTAACTATATATAACTGCCTAAAATAAAGATTTCATTTCCCAACTTCCCTCGCAACTAGGTGTGGCCATGTGACTAAAGTCTGGTAAGTAAATAAAATGTAAGTGTAAGTGATAAGTGTTAAGTACGTACATTTAAAATGTAAAGTAAGGTGTACTTTCAATTCATGTTCCCAAAAATATGTCCTTTTTTTTCTCTTCTTCTTTAACACTGCTGCTTGGAATGTGGTCATACTTGTGAGTCATCTTGGACGATTAGATAAGAACAACATCCTAGAAATGGCAGAGTAACAAGAGAGAAGTCGCCTCGGTCCCTGGATGACTAAATTGAGAAAGCAATAATTTCGAGATTACTCATCACTATCCTGTTATGTGAAAAGAAAACTTGTTTAAGCTACTCTTGTTTTGGGTCTCATATACAGCCTGACGAATATCCTAACTTATCCACTGGGGAAGTCAAAGAATGACAGCAGTTTAGCAAGGAATGATTCTTTGCTTCCCACACAATGCTTCAAGAAAGAGAAGCTAACTACCATCAATCTTCTTTCTTCCAAGTCTCATTCACACGCAGAAACACACATTTGTATGCATACTCATACTTGTCATGGGATATCACCTGGTTATCCGATGGATACCAAGTTAAATTAATGAGAACTGTGTGACTTGCAGTGTTCATTTCATGTCCATATTGACTGTGAGTTGTGTTGCTTTTTAATTCTCACTCATTGGTGGGAGCTAAAAAAAAAAAAAAACCAAACAAATTAATTCACCCACATACACACACACACACACAAAAAACCGGGGTGGGGGGGGTGGGGAAGAAGATATAACAACTATACTTTCATGAAGTTGT
>NW_007727345.1:397938-400114 GCF_000696425.1 Galeopterus variegatus
AAATAAATAAATAAATAAATAAAATCTAACCTATGACTGCACCCTTGAGATTGGCTTTTGTCTGCATTTTATATTTCATGAAAATGTATCTTAGCATTTTGTAGGAAGTAGTTTAAAATATTCACGCTCTGAACAATTCATAATTTCAAGGCTGCCAAAAGAAACATACCTTTCTTATCTCATATTCAACTTTGAAATTTTTATGCTATATATTCCTCAATACTGTAAACTTTCCCTCTATTTTGATGTGTCCTCTACTTGTCTCCTCTCTCACAGGAAAATATCCCTTTTCCAAGGTTAAGAATAGCTTCACCTCTGGTCTTGAGTTCATCCTTGTCTGCTTTCACTTCATTATTTCCTTACTTAACTCATCTCTTTCTTATAGGTTCTTTCCCTCTATCAATATCTCAGTTTTTTGTATCCTAAAAACAAACATGCAGACCAAAGTTTTTTCCTGGCCCCTGATGTTTCCTCCATGTATTGCTCTGCTTTTCTCATTTATTTATTAGACAAAAACAGTTACCATCACTGTTTTCATTTACTCACTTCAGTTACTCTCTTATATTTGCCATCTAGCTCCATCTTTACTAAGTTACTAAAATTCCTTCTGAATCATCAATCACCTGCATTTCCAAAGACATTTACTCAATCTTCACCATCCTTACTTTGAAGCAGGAATTTACCTCGTTGGTAACTTAAAAAATTTTTTTTTAAATATATCCTTCGATTATCTCCTACCTCTTTAGCCACTCTTTCCCTTTCTCCTTTGCTGGCTCCCTTTCTTTCAGTACTAGATGTCATTAAGTGTATTGTTTTTGACATTTTTCATGGAAATATGTATTGTTTATTTTCTTTAGGAAACTACCCCTTCTCCCCTTTTATCCTGGCAGTTTTGGTTTACTACTTCATTCCTTCCCCCCCCCCACCAAATCCCTTATCTTACTACATAGTCTATTGAATTCCTCCTTTTCCCCCTCATAAGACCTCACTCCTTGAATCCTCTGTTTTCTTGCTCCAGTTCACAATCTTCTCTCTAGACTTGCTGCATAGCCATCTTGCAGGGAATTTTCTTTGCTTTTTTCTAGGGTTGGTACACCTTTTCCTGAATCCCATGTTTGCCCTTGTTTTGCTGGAGTATACAGGCTAGTAACTTGCTAAAAGTTCACCCAGGAGGAAAATATCCTATATATTTGCTAGTCTGAAAATATCTTTATTTTGCTCTCACAGTTAATTGATAGTTTGAATAAGTATAGAATTCTAAGCTAAAAAATATCTATCATTAAAACTTTAAAAATTGCCTTCTATTCAGTGCTGCTGATAAGACTGATTCTTATCCTTTTGTTGATAACATGTCATTTATGTTTAGAATCTTTTGGCATTATTACTGTATTATTATTATTACAGTTTTTATTTTTGTCATTACATGATAATATCTTCAGGTATGTGTATTTTTAAAAATCTATTTTCTGATACCCTGCGAGTTTACTCAGCCTGAAAACTTATTTTCTTCGACATTCTAAAAAAAAACCTCATAATTTTCTCACTTCCTTTTAAAAAAAAAAAAAATCTCTTCTACTAGTCAAATGTTAGGTCTGTTGGACTACTTATCTTTCTCTCATTTTTTTTTTTTTTTTTTTTTTTTTTTTTTTTTTTTTTTTTTTTTTTTTTTTTTTTTTTTTTTTTTTTTTTTTTTTTTTTTTTTTTGTGGTTGGCCAGTATGGGGATCCAAATCCTTGACCTTAGTGTTATACTACCACACTGTAACCAAGTGAGCTAACCAGCCAGTCCTTCTCTCATTTTCTGTCTGTGTCTTTGTATGCTATGTCTAGAGGATTTTTTTGATTTAATAAGCAGTACCTCCATGGAGTTTTTTAAGTAATCATATTATTATTGTCAGAGAACTCTTTTTTATTCTACGGTTGCTCCTTTTTCAGAGTACCTTGTTTGTACCTTATAGGTAGAATATGTTCTGAATACTGAAGTATATTAATTGGAATGCTTCTTAAAAAATTTCTCTTTTATTTCATGAATTATATCTGCTTCCTTCAGAGTTAGTTTTTCTGTTTGCTTTTCATTGTCTTTTTTTTTTTTTCATCGTGCTGGCTTTCCTGCTAATTCATTATATATTCATATTTATATATATATATAAATACCTGATAGTTGATGTAGTTCACCT
>NW_007727345.1:400764-403091 GCF_000696425.1 Galeopterus variegatus
GTGCGCCACCGGGCCGGCCCCAGTTCTCCCTTTTATGTAGGAATTGTGTCTATGTGGCTGGGTTGAGTAGGGCAGGGCCAGGAATGACAAATATCAGGTTTTACTTTAGGGTGAGTGGGCAAGGAGCTGGCTTTCGGGATGCTGGCCCTGAATGCCAGAAGGAGAATGGTTTTGCTCTGTATTGTCGACATAAAAGATTTCACTTTCTCTGTGCTATTTATTCAATTAATTTAGGGAAGATTTTCGGGTCTTTTTTGGTTTCTGTTTTTGTCTGGAGGCAGATGACTTTGCTTTCATTGTGTATGGATAAGGAAAGAAAATGTGTGTGGTGATTGATTCAATCACACCATATTTAGAATGTTAGCCCCATTTTCTGGCCTTATTCTCACTTCTGCCCTTGGCCGCACCTCCAACCAAGGCTTTTGTAGCTTCTTCATTATAATTCTTTAGGCTGTGGTTTTGGTGTTATCACATCAAACCACTACTATTGGCTTTGTTTCTCAAGAAACTGTTGAAATTTCATTTGCTGTTCCTCTCCTTCACCTACCCTCATCCCCTCACTTAAGTGCATGCACACAAACACATATATCCTTGCTCTTTTATTTATTCCTCGTTTTTTCTACTTGTACATTTTTATTTCTGTGGTATCTAGAAAAGATTATTAAGCAAATTATATGCCAAATCCACCATCTTGAACAGTAACCCAAGAAAAACTCTCTATATATGATAGGTGAAAATTCTGCTATCTGGGTAAAACATATTGTAGCATCTTCCCTAGCTGATTGCCTATTGGTCACATGACCACCTCTACAATATTGCTATTCAAAGGAAAATGGAATTACTTCCAGGGTAAAGGGAAGAGTTCTTTGGGATGCTAACAAAATCATTTTATTAATTAAGGAAGAAGACAGTGGTGTTTGGGTAGGCAAACAATAATGTCTGCCATAAGAGTGATTCAACTTTTTTCCTTCCCAATATCATTCATTTATTTTAGAATTAAGTCTTTTTATTAAACAGCATCAACTCCTGATAAGGAACTATACTGGGATCTAGCAAAGATAGAATTTTAAGGCCCAATGTTGCAGTATGAGGCAGGGGTCAAGAAGGGCAGGGGGAAGAATTGACTGAGCATAGGTAAAACAAGAAAGGCCTAGAAGCTGAGGCTGTTGGACACTGGTGAGCTGAATAGATCCAGTGGACATACATACTGAAGGAGATTCCAAGAGAGTGATGGACTGGAAATAGGTCTGCAGGTTGGTAGCCCATCCTGACAACGTATGAAGTGACAAGCCCGAAAATGAAAGGCTAACGTATTAAGGAAAATGGAACAGAGATGAAAAGAGCCAAAAGCATGGATGACTTTGTCGAGCCACTGAAAATAGGTTGGAAACACTTGTACCTTGAGATTTTCTGTTTTGGGGACAATTTTGAGATAATTAAGGCACTCTTAGCAAAATGACCCTGTTACGCAGAAACATACATAATTTTATATAAACAGATTCATGTTATGTATATATTGTTTTGCAAGCTATTTTCAACTGTACATCTTGGATACACTCTCATATCAAGCAATACAGTCATGTCATGCTTTTTTAATATCTATAAAGTGTTCTACTTTAGAGATACGCTATAATTTATTTAAATTAATCTCCTACTGAATATTTTTTTGGTATGATACATTTTTAAATGTAATGAGTATTAATTAGTTTCTCAGCCATCCATTAACATCAACCCACCTACCCAACATTGCCAAGATAATCTTATAATCCCATTTTGTAACTGCCAAATACTGACTGCCTACAGTATCAAGTTCTTTAAATTCAAAATTGAGTCTCCTTACAGATTAGTTTCTATACATTTTAACTTTATCATTACTTTCTATTAAGAAACTTCCATAACAGACAAAACAGAGTACTCATTATCATAGAATGCATCTACAGTCTAGTTTCTTGGCTTTGCTCATGGCACACTTTCCACAGTCTTTTTCCTCTTCATTTGGAGCTATCTTCATTAAACCATCTTTCCATTAACATTTGGGAATACCCCTGGGTGCTACAAAGAGGACAGAGACAGTTCTTAGAATTCCATAAAGTGTATTTCCTTCTAGACCAGAACCATCTAACAGAAATCTGATGCAAGCAACCTATGTAACTTTAAATTATCTAGAATTTGCATTAAAAAGTAAAAATAAATAGGCAAAATCAATTTTAATGTATTTTATTTGACCCACTAGACACCAAATATGAACTCGATGTGTACCCAATATAATAATTATGATATTTTACATTTGTTTTCCTAAGTCTTTGAAATCTGGTGTGAATTTTGCA
>NW_007727345.1:403721-405132 GCF_000696425.1 Galeopterus variegatus
AATAATTATGATATTTTACATTTGTTTTCCTAAGTCTTTGAAATCTGGTGTGAATTTTGCACTTACTGCATGTCTTAATTTGGACAAGCCACATTTCCAGTGTCAATAGCCACGTGTGGCTAGTGGCTACCCTCTGGATAGGGCAGTTCTAGGCATTATATTTTCAATTTCCTTCTTCTTTCTTAAGCTTCTAGAAATGTGATGGGAACAATCTGTCATGTGAATTCCTAGCACGGACTGTCTCCACTTCTCATTGTCATGTAGCCTCCTTGCATTATCTATTTTTTGATGCATTTGTCTAAGTCGCAAACTCCTTGAAGGCCAGGACCATATATTCATTGAATTTCAAGGTTTGAAAATAACTTTAACAAAACTGTCAACCAATTCTTCTCTTGATGTGTGGTTCCCCTGCATCAAGTCCCTACTGAGTGAGCACTCAGGATCTACTTGAAGTCATAGTCAGTGGTCAGATATACTCACATGTTAAGACAGACAACTTCCTTGGCTAGAAGGAGATCTTCTCAGGATCTGAAATCTGTTCCCCTGAAGTTTGCATCACATGAAACAAATCTGCTTCACTTGATGGGTTTTTTTTTTCACATTTGGAGACAGCTCAGCCGCTTTCTCTCTTCTACGTGAATCCTTGCAAGTTTGATACTTCTCCACCTCTCATGCTTTTGAGTTCTCTTCACCACGCTACTCTTCTCTGAAGTAATCTCAACCTGATTGAAGCCTTAAAGTGCTCAATCTAGAACTGAACACAACGCTTCCTATGTGGTCTGGCCAGTGAAGAGTATAATTGGGTCACGACTAGCTGCCTCTCTATAAAACACAGTTCTAGGCGTTGGGACACATCACCCTATGGGGAAGGGAGAGTGGAGGAGAAAGGGCCACAACACATTATTAACTCACAGCAACTTTGCCTCCTTGGCTTCTAGTCCAGAACTCTACATACATACACCCCAGAGTTTTTCAGGTTAGTTAGTTTTTCTTAATACCTTTCTGTGTTTTCAACTGAGCTAGGGAATCTTCAGTCTTCTTATTGCTGGCTGGGGTCCTCCGATCAAAGGACCAACTGGCAGAGACAACTTTAGAACTAAGCTGAGAATATACAAGCTTACGCAAAGCGGAACTTGAGACAAGAGAACCGTGTATAAAGTGTTCATCAGCCACAGGGCTCTGGCTGATGATGACGATGGCAATTACCCGGTTCTTGTTCATTCATCACCTTACGGAGAATGGCAGGGAGAAGACGCGGCGGCCCGAAGTCACTGCAGGGAAAGCCTCAAAGGCAGTGAGGTGGAGAAGGCAGGCCTGGCCGGGGGCGGGCTCCCGCCACACCATGGAGTCCGCGGGACACGCGCCTTCGCCCGCACCCGCCAGCGGTCGCGTCCTCCTCGCCGGCCCGGAC